>NC_064625.1:21145257-21310257 GCF_023898315.1 Schistocerca nitens
TCCTGTTGGTTAAATTTCATGTGTGTAGCGTGTCATCTTCGTGGCGTAGCAATTTTAATGGCCAGTAGTGTTATTTTTGAGGCCAGTCGAGATCTAATAGGGTGGGGGAGTGTTTATTAAAAAAGGCACATATTCTTCAACCCTAATGAAGTTTGCTGCCGTCTTCTCTATGTGCCTGAGTGAGCAACGGCCTGTTGCGAGGTGACCGACATCATGTTCACTGCATGCAGTTCCCGGTGCAATATTCTGTCGCTAACAGGTTGGGGCGGACCTTCATTGACTGCCTGCAGCAACTCCTGTCGGGTTTGGACTTGATTTTTATTCACAAGCTGTGAAACTCGTCGTCGATCTCTCTGTCAGATTTTTTTCCGGCCACAGTTCTGAAGTCTTGCTGGCGGCCACATGTGTTCACCACGGCTTGTATACAGATAAGCCAGAACATTATGAGAACTCACCTAACAGCCAGTATAGTCCATCTTTGGCACGGATAACAACTGCGTCGCGTCGTGGCACGGAACCAATGATGCCTTAGCCGGCCGCTGTGGCCGAGCGGTTCTAGGCGCTTCAGTCCGGAACCGCGCTGCTGCTACGGCCGCAGGTTCGAATCCTGCCTCGGGCATGGATGTGTGTGATGTCCTTAGGTTAGTTAGGTTTAAGAAGTTTTAAGTTCTAGGGGACTGATGACCTCAGCAGTTAAGTCCCATAGTGCTCAGACCCATTTGAACCATATCTGGCTGGCTGGGTGGTGGTGGTGGTACGGGGGGGGGGAGCAGAAGATCAATTGGAACTAGCCATTGCGATCCTAGAACCACTCCATCACACTCTTGGCCTTGTGACATGGCGCATTATCTTGCTGAAAAATGACTCTGCTGTCAGGAAACATGATCGTTATGAAGGAGTGCACGTGGTCTGGAACCAGTGGCTTGGCCGTCATGGTGACTTGCAAGTACTCCACTGGACCCGTGTATGCAGCCCATGTATGTTCCCCAGAGCATACTCGAGCTGTCGCCAGCTTGTCTCCTTCCCACGATACAAGTATCGAGGAGCTGTTCCCCTGGCAGATGACGGATTCGCGTCCTCCCAGTGGCATGATGAAGGTATCATCAAACCGTGCAACGCTCTGCCACTGCGCCAGCGTCCAGTGCCGATGGTCAAGACGTAGTTGCCGCTGTCGCGGTGTTAACATTGGCAGATGCAGGGGTCGACGGCTGTGGAGGCCCATCGCTAGGAGTCTTCAATGCACTGTGTGTTCAGACGCGCTTTTACTCTGCCCAGCGTTAATGTCTGATCAATTATTCAAAAACCAGTCTTAATCGCATTTATTATTATTATACCGCCAACCGGTTTCAACCCGACGTAGGGGTCATCCTCCGGGCGTTTACACCATTGGTCGACTGCTGGTGGTGTCACTCCTGTCCATTATAATTATCCGGGCTGTTATGCCGTGGTCGGCTGATGAATTTTGTCTCGCTACTGAGCGAGCCAGGGGGTGTGTTGGACCTTCCATGGACCTACGGACCCCCTTGAAGATGTCTCCCGCAGTCGGAGACGAAACGTTGGGAATTGAGACAAAATTCATCAACCGACCGCGGCATAACAGCCCGGATAATTATAATGGACATGATATTTCCTGCCGTGAAAGTCTACATTTTGTTGTGGCGTAACAAGACAGCTACGCCACACTGAAGTAGCCGAAAGGCACGCGTAATCTCACGTAGGCTAGAGAGAGGTCTGAAACAGGATACGTAATGAATGCTATAAAGAAAAGTACGTAGCTGCGGAAATACTTAACTTTAATCCATCATTTGTATACAGCATTCTTGATGATACAAGTGAGACTCTATCTTGAAATGGTTAATGGCGCCTTGCTAGGTCGTAGCCATGGACTTAGCTGAAGGCTATTCTAACTGTCTCTCGGCAAATGAGAGAAAGGCTTCGTCAGTGTAGTCGCTAGCAAAGTCGTCGTACAACTGGGGTCGAGTGCTCGTACGTCTCTCGAGACCTGCCTTGTGGTGGCGCTCGGTCTGCGATCCTGACAGTGGCGACACGCGGGTCCGACATGTACTAATGGACCGCGGCTGATTTAAGCTACCACCTAGCAAGTGTGGTGTCTGGCGGTGACACCACACATTTTAGGTGTAACACCTGTCTGATAGTTTCCTGCCGTTATGTAGACAGGAGTTACACCACCAGCAGTCAACCAATGGTGTAAACGCCCAGAATATGACCCCTACGTCGGGTTGAAACCGGTTGGCGGTATAATAATAATAAATGCGATTAAGACTGTTTTTGAATAATTTATTAATCATACCAATCGCTGCATCATCTCCACAACCATGTTGTCCAAAAATTAAAGTCTGATGTTAGTTCGTCGCCTGCTCCTGTTTTACCATTCTGCTCAACCTACGACATCTGTTGAGATGGGTAGCCACCCAGTCCCACTACATCTGGACGTGGTCTCACCGTGGTTTCGCCACGTGTTGAAGGCGCTCCACACAGCACTCGACACCCGACAAGTCGTCCACTAAAAATGCTCGTGCCGAGCCTCTGGGCCATCCCAATCTGCCCTCGGTCACACTCGGGCAAATCACACGCCTTCCCCACTCTACACACAGACGGCACGCTCACTGGTACCACATGCACTGTGCCGATCTCTAAGCAGCAGTCATTCCTCGCCAGGTGAGGCTGCTATCGCTTGGACGGGTTGTGGCTAATCATTGTAGGCATGTTGAATAGTCCGCTGCGAAACACCAACGAATCCAGCAACTTCACACATTATATAGCTATTGGTAAGTCCAATCACGATGGTCCCTTTCTCCCACTCTGTCACGTTCTTACATTTACCCACGTTCAAGTACGTTGTCCGCTTGAAACATAAATGTCTCACTGATCGCTAGTACCTTTTGCTTACGTAGACGGCGTGCGCGCATTGTGGACCACGTGACTTGACTGCTGCGCCATCTGTGATGGCTTAACGATTAGTCTGTGCGTGCGCATTGAGGTGACAAATTTTTTGTGCGTTGAGCTGATCGAACTTCAAAATGTTTCGGCGCATTAAACACAGCGGTAATGTGTTTCGACAGAGAAGAATAACGAAACGTGGTGTTCAAATATTGGTCAACACCATTAATTTTCGTCTGTTGCATCTGTAGTTCAAATGGCTTTGAGCACTATGGGACTTAACAACTGAGGTCATCAGTCCCCTAGAACTTAGAACTACTTAAACCTAACTAACCTAAGGACATCACTCACGCCCATGCCCGAGGCAGGATTCGAACAGCCGGCCGGAGTGGCCAAGCGGTTCTAGGCGCTACAGTCTGGAACCGCGAGACCGCTACGGTCGCAGGTCCGAATCTTGCCTCATGCATGGATGTGTGTGATGTCCTTAGGTTAGTTAGGTTTAAGTAGTTCTAGGGGACTGATGACCTCAGAAGTTAAGTCCCATAGTGCTCAGAGCCATTTGAACCATTTGATTCGAACCTGCGACCGTAGCAGTCGCGCGGTTCCGGACTGAAGCGCTTAGAACCGCTCGCCCACCGCGGCCGGCCATCTGTAGTTCTTTCCGTTCTTTCCGTGTTCGCAGTTATTTTACAGGATATAGATTCCGCCTTTTTTCAAACACACTGTTTTTCTCTTTTTATCCAAACATGTTTCAGCACCTCTGTGCCATCATGGTGGGTTCTTGTTTATTGAAAACTGCAAAAAGTGAACGTACTTTGGGTTCAAAGTGATGCCTAAAGAATTGTTTTGTTCGTTTTGCTTCTTGCCGTAATTTTACATTACCTGGTTTTGCAGGATCAACTGTATAGTTTCCTGCACTGATAGCTTCTCATCTGCAAACGAAACGATGTAAATGTGAATTTTATCGGCGATTGTTGTGACTGATTCTTCTTCTTTTGCGTTCTGAGCGCACTGCACACATATATTAATGTACTTTGTGTAATGTCGTTCTTTTATAAATGCCTTTTTTCTTCAGAAAACACGGTGAGCACTATATTGTTGTTTCCAAACCCCATCGGCGTTCATTTATTCCCGAGAGAGATTGGCGCCAAAATTTGAATTTTGTTTGCTTTCTCTCTCTCTCTCTCTCTCTCTCTCTCTCTCTCTTTCTGCGTGTGTGTGTGTGTGTGTGTGTGTGTGTGTGTGTGTGTGTGTGTGTGTGGGTGGGTGGGTGGGTGGGTGTGTGTACGCCGCAAACTGACAACTGAAGAGAACTCCCACATACAAAAGGCAACAGCAGAAGGTAAACAAGTCTTAAATGAAAACATTACAGTCTGCAAAGGAACATTCTTCAACACTTTAAAAGAATTTTACAGAAAAGGCAGCACAAACAGCTAAAGCAGCTTACACAAACACGCACACACACACGCACGCACACACAGAAAGAGAGAAAGAAGAAGCAAATAAAATTTAACTTCGGCACGAAACTCTCTCGGGAACAAATGAACGCCGACGAAGTTAGGAAACACAATATCATAGTGCTCACTGAGTTTTGTGAAGGAAAAGGGCGTTTATAAAGAAAGAAATTACACAGAATACATTAATACGTGTGTGCAGCATCCTCGGAACCGCCGTGCGGGTTAGGCGAGCGGTCTGGGGCGCCTTGTCACGGTTCGCACGGCACCCCCGTCAGGGGGTTCTCCCTACCTCGGGCATGAGTGTGTGTGTTGTTCTTAGCTTAAGATAGAATAAGTAGTCCGTAAGTCTAGGGACCGATGACCTCTGATGACACGTCTAAATCACAACTTCGTAAAAATCGACATGTGTTAACTCGCCGACGAAATTTGCATTTACATCGTTTGGTTTGCAGATGACGAGCTGTGATTTCAGGACACCATGCAGTTGATCCTGCAAAACCAGATAATGTATAATCACGGTAAGAAGCAAAACGAACAAAAACTTTCTTTAGGCCACACTTTGTTAGATCAGTTACGTCCTAAAATATGTCCACTTCTTACATTTTTCAGTAAACAATAATCCACTGATGATGGCACAGAGGTGCTGAAACCTGTTTGGGTAAAAAGAAAAAAACAAGTGCGCTTGGCAAAAGGCGGAACACCACATCCTATAACTGTATTAATGTTCCAAGAAGGACAAAATCTTGACAGTGGCTGTTCACTTAAAATTTTGGTGATGTACCAGTACGTTGCGGCACTAGTAATCGAAACACTGATTCCTTAAATAATCGGACTTTCATGTATTGATCAGGTTCAAACGTCTGATTGCCTTACAAATGCGCCAAATATTTGGTGTTAAGCATGTGTAACCTTTATGGTTGATGACGAAAACCCTAATTATGTTTGCTTCGTTACTTTCGAAATATTCACCCGCAGAGTAATTAAAAATTCGTTGCAACAACACTAGCGGAGGAACTGTTAGAGCCGTATGTGATGCTCCTGTACATTCATTACATTCATTGCTGGCAAGGGGACCGCACCTACTCGTCTACATTTATGGTTTATGCAGGACTTGGCAAGAAATGACAGTGGGATCTCCAGATAACCAAGCATTTAGAAAAAAGAAATCATTCTAGGCGTGGGTCAGGCAGGCCACGAGCCACCTACGCTGAAGAGCGAAAGAAACTGGTACAACAGCCTAACATCGAGTAGAGCCCTCGCGAGCACGCATAAGAGACGCAGCACGACGTGGCATGGACTCGACTAATGTCTGAACTAGCGCTGGAGGGAACTGACAGGGCTGTCCTAAAACCAATACGAGTACGAGGGGGTGGAGATCTCTTCTGAACAGCACTTTGAAAGGCATCCCAGATATACTCAATAACGTTCATGTGTGGGGAGTTTGGTGGCCAGTAGAAGTGTTTAAACTCAGAAGAGTGTTCCTGGAGCCACCCTGCAGCAATTCTGGACGTGTGGAGTGTCGCATTGTCCTCCTGGAATTTCCCAAGTCCATCGGAATGCAAAATGGACATGAATGGATGCAGGTGATCAGACAGGGTGCTTACGTACGTGTCATCTGTCAGAGTCGTATACAGACATATCAGAGGTCCCGTATCACTCCAACTGCACACGCCCCACATCATTACAGAGCCTCCACCAGCTTGAATAGTCCCCTGGTGACATGCAGGTTCCGTGGATTCATGAGGTTGTCTTTATAGCGGTGCACGTCCATCTGCTCGATACAATATGAAACGAGACTCGTCCAACCGGGTTACATGCTTCCAGTCATCAAGCGTCCAATGTGTGTCTTGACCGGCCCAGGCGAGGCTTACGGCTTTGTGTCGCGCAGTCAGAGTACACGAGTGGGCCTTCGGTTCCAAAAGCCCATATCGATTATATTTCGTTGGATGGTTCACACGCTGACACCTGTTCATGGCCTAACATGGAAATGTGGAGCAGTTTGCGGAAGGGTTGCACTCCTGTCATATTGCACAGTTCTCTTGAGTCGTCGTTGGTCCCACTCATGTAGGATCTTTTTCCAGCCGCAGAGACGTCGGAGAGTTGATGTTTTATCGGGTGCTGACATTCACGTACACTCGTGAAATGTTCGCATGGGAAAATCCCCACTTCATCGCTACCTCGGAGATGATGTGTCCCATCGCTCGAGTGCCGATCATAGCACCAGGTTCACAGTCACTTTTATTAACCTACCATTGTAGCAGGAGTAAGCGATCCGACTACTGTGCCAGACTGTTGTTGTGTTACGTACGCGTTGCCGAACTCAGTGCTGTTGAAACCTCCCCTTGGGAAATTTTGTGAATTACTGTGCTGGTAAACCCCTTACGTTATTTGATTTTCAAACAGATGAGCAAAACTGAAAGTACTCAGACATTTCTCTCTTTACTTATTCTGATCATCACTAAACTGATACACAATATTTTTAGCGCAACGCAATCTGACTTTCAATAATCCCTACAAAAGAATGGCCCTGACTAACAATAACCTATACCTTTCATGAATCACTTACCTCACAAAAATCTTCGTTACTCGAACTACTGCAATACAGCGAGCTCCACTACTGCCAGCTAAATAAAAGATTCTAACTACTGAAGGCACTAACTACTGATACGCATAGTTAGCAAATGAAAGATTTTGATAGAGAACAAACAATGTATTTACCTTAATAATGTTCAGAAGTCATCATATATATATATATCAGTTCATGACATCCAGTCTTACAGATTAACTCTTTCTGATGGACACACGTCCAGATCATCCGCTATCAAAACTCCGCCATCTGTCTCCCACATCCACCACTGCTGGCGGCTCACCTCCAACTGCGCAGCGCTATGCGCTGCTAACAGCCAACTGCCCAACACTACAACAGCGAATATTCCAACAATGCAAACCAGCCACAGACTGCACACAGCACAGTCAGTGATTTTCATACAGAGCGCTACGTGGCGTTACGAAGATAAAAACCTAAACAGCCTACTTACAAGTGTATGTCGGCATATTCTGCAGGCAACGGTTCGGGCAGTGTAAAGAAAACTGCATGGTAGTGACAGGTTTGACTGGACCACTGAAGATACTAAAGAAACTGAAACGGCACACGTTCGAAGACATGGCCAATTGTCCCGCGAAAGCCTACTTACGAAGTTTGGAGAACCATTAACAGGGCTTAAGTGAAGAATATATGATATTCAATATACGATATTCAATATACGATATTCAATAAGTAATGTGACAGGTTTTTTCGTCGGAAAATTTCTGTTGAAAAAAGTGCGTAATTTGTTGTGGTACAGCTTGGAGTATTCATGTTTCAACCCCTATAGTTTGTGAAGTTCTGATGCTTCAAAAATGATTTCTGTAATGGAAGTGCGTTGTAGGAAGCGAGCTGTCATTGAGTTTCTTTTGACGGAAAACCAGAGCATCGGAGATATTCGTAGTCGCCTGCAGAATGTCATGGTAATGAAGAAAAGCACGTCGAGTCGTTAGGAATGGCGCCTGTCATCATCGCAACAAAGTCTCGCAATCCTGTCCAATTTCCCGCGTGGCAACCGGCCGCACACGGCTCTGACTCCTGCAGTGTCGGAACGTGTGGACACTCTCATTCGAGGTGATCGACGGATCACAGTCAAACACCTCGCAGGTGAATTAGACGTCGCAGTGGCTGAGGTACTCAAAGGTGATTTGCCCGTTGGGTTCCTCAACGCCTAACAGGAGACTTCCATCCGTTTGGCCCAATGAAAGATACAGTCTGCGGGATGCAGTACGTGGATGATAGAGAGGCTATTGATGCAGCAAGACGTTTGCTCGGACGTCGACCAGAGGCGTACAGGCCCTCCCTGTAACTGATTTAAGGCCATCACATTGCAAGGAGATCAAGTTGAGAAAAAGTTTTATGTAGCCAAAAGAGTGCGGAATAATATCGGGTGCGGGAATCCTAGATAAGACAAACCTGCCCGCAGAAACAAAAAATGTGTTGCATTACTTATTGAAAGCCTGTTGTACTTCATCGTCTTTGTATAACCACTTAGGTCAACTCAGAGAAAGCTTTTGACAATGTTGACCGGAATACACTCTTTCAAATTCTGAAGGTGGCAGGGATAAAATATAGGGAGCGAAAGGCTATTTAAAATTTGTACAGAAATCAGATGGCAGTTATAAGGGTCGAGGAGCATCAATGGGAAGCAGTGGTTGGGAAGGGAGTGAGACAGGGTTGTAGCCTCTCCCCGATGTTATGCAATCTGTATTTTGAGCAAGCAGTAAAGGAAACAAAAGAAAAATTCGGAATGGGAATTAAAATATGGAGAAAAAAATAAAAACTTTGAGGTTCGCCGATGACATTGTAATTCTGTCAGAGACAGCAAAGGACCTGGAAGAGCAGCTGAACGGAATGGACAATGTCTTGAAAGCAGGATATAAGATGAGCAAAACGGTGACCATGGAATGTAGTCGAATTAAATCGGGTGATGCTGAGGGTATTAGATTAGGAAATGAGACGCTTAAAGTAGTAAAGGAGTTTTGCTACTTGGGGAGCAAAATAAGTGATGATCGTAGAAGTAGACAGGATATAAAATGTAGACTGGCAATGGCAAGGAAAGCGTTTCTGAAGAAGAGAAATTTGTTAACATCGAGTATAGATTTAAGTGCAACGAAGTCTTTTCTGAAAGTATTTGTATGGAGTGTAGCCATATATGGAAGTGAAACGTGGGCGATAAATAGTTTAGACAGAAAGAGAATAGAAGCTTTTGAAATGTGGTGCTACAGAAGAATGCTTAAGATTAGATTGGTAGATCACATAACTAAAAGGAGGTTTTGAATCGTATTGGAGAGAAGATAAATTTGTGGCACAAGTTGACTAGGAGAAGGGATCGGATGGTAGGGCATATTCTGAGGCATCAAAGGATCACCAATTTAGTATTTTAGGGCTATGTCGAGGGTAAAAATCGTAGAGGGAGACCAGGAGATGAATACACTAAACAGATTCAGAAGGATGTAGGTTGCAGTAGGTACTGGGAGATGAAGAAGCTTGCACAGGATAGAGTAGCATGGAGAGCTGCATCAAACCAGTCTCAGGACTGAAGACCAGAACAAAAACAAACACATATTTATATGTATATAACTGCGACGTGAAATGTCATGTTTCGCCGCCCGGTGTGGCCGTGCCGTTCTAGGCGCTTCAGTCTGGAGCCGCGTGACCGCTACGGTCGCAGGTTCGAATCCTGCCTCGGTCATGGTTGTGTGTGATGTCCTTAGGTTAGTTAGGTTTAAGTAGTTCTAAGTTCTAGGGGAATGATGACCACAGATATTAAGTCCCATAGTGCTCAGAGCCATTTGAACCATTTTTGAACCGTCATGTTTCGTACATTTAGCTTTACAATTTTATAATGTGAATAAATATTTTCTTAAATTTTTCGTCCCGTTATGCGGTTGAACTTCCAAAATCTGTAAAACAATTGTTTTTTAAAGAAAAATTTCTAACAGAGAAGCCAAATGAAAATTTTCATAGTTTTACTTTTGAAAGTGCTTTTATAATAAAGTACTTTCGTAAGACTTTTCATTCCCTCTTTCGCTGCCTCAGGGGCTTTAATTTAAAAAGAAAACTGAAACATGTACTTTTTTTTATTTCTAACTGACAAGGCAAATACGATGTAGCTTTAAAACACTTTAGTAGTTTCTTTAATAGCAATTTATTTTCAAAAAGACTTTTGTTATGTTGGCTGAAGAGCCAACACCGTGTTACTAGAGCAGGCCGAAATGCACGCGTTTTAGCTCACGCAGGCTGGCGTGAGGAGGGAAGGACTATACTGACGTGAGGTCTGGAACATCACAAGGAATTAGAATTCAGAAAGCGGACGTAATTAGTTTGATAGTTAACTTTAATCCATTAATGATGAACGTCGCTCTTGACGCTACATGATTCACAATTTTAGCTGTTAGTAACTGAATATGGAGCCTTGTTAGGTCGTAGCAAATGACGTAGCTGAAGGCTATGCTAAACTGTCGTCTCTGCAAATGAGTGCGTATGTAGTCAGTGAACCATCTCTAGCAAAGTCGGCTGTACAACTAGGGCGAGTGCTAGGGAGTCTCTCTAGACTAGACCTGCCGTGTGGCGGCGCTCGGTCTGCAATCACTGATAGTGGCGACACGCGGGTCCGACGTATACTAACGGACCGCGGCCGATTTAAAGGCTACCACCTAGCAAGTGTGGTGTCTGGCGGTGACACAACTACTTTCACTCGTGTTACCCCCATAGTGGTTGAATCTCCAAAAATATTGAAACACGAGTTTTTTATTCCTAACTGTGAGACCAAATACTATATTTAGCAGTTCTAGCTTCAAAGTTCCCTTAACAGTGACATATTAAAAAAGAAACACTCAGCTCCTATTTAACCGTTCCTAGTAGTGCAATTTCGAGTAATCCGTTCTTAAAGGGTACCTACAGTGTAAGATTCACACCCTCCCCAAATTTCAAGTTTCTATGCTTAGTGGTTTGGGCTGGGAATGACGAGATAGTGAGTCAGGCAGTCCGTCGGGACATTGCGGTTTATATATCGACATTACGATGAGAAGGAAGACTTTGTGTTGTTGTGGTCTATGGGTAGAAAATGGTTCAAATGGCTCTGAGCACTATGGGACTTAACAGCTGTGGTCATCAGTCCCCTAGAACTTAGAACTACTTAAACCTAACTAACCTAGGGACATCACACACATCCATGCCCGAGGCAGGATTCGAACCTGCGACCGTAGCAGTCACACGGTTCCGGACTGCGCGCCTAGAACCGCGAGACCACCGCGGCCGGCCTATGGGTAGAATAAGCACATCATATTGGCAATGTTCCTTATAACCAACGTCTTGCATTTTCGAAAAACAAATATTGAATTGCAAAAAAAATCTTATAACAATATTCAGGCGACTAAACAGTGTGTTTCTGCAAGAGCGTGCCAAAGTCTAACAGGACATGGAGAACGCTCCACTGAATAATTTGAGGTACTGAACATGGGGTCGGAGAAACCAGCTTAAGGAGAGATGGAAGTAAACTTGTCTACCACTTTGTCTAACATTCATCGTTTCCAGCTTACTTACTACTGTTAAGACTTCTGCACCACATTGACCCGTTACATGACCATAGAAGCCAGACACATCACAAGTGCTTGGTACCAATTTATTGCAAGGAGCGATGTGACCTGTTAATCCAGACACTACACATTTAGATGGTACTAAGTTAACGTGACTATCATTCCCACGAAATTGCGATAAGTCTACAGGGCTTCTAGGCGTTTCAAATGACACTCTCACATCCCTTAACGTTACGCTCGACATGTCTAGCTACACAGAAAACATAGAGAGAAGGCAGTTGCTGGACTCACCTATTTAGTGTTTCTCGGTTGCTCCGTACGGTGCTAGTCAAAGTCGTGGCGTGGGTGCGCCTGACACCACTTGTTACGTCCACTGGACCACTTGTTAGGCCGGCCAGAGTGGCCGAGCGGTTCTAGGCGCTACAATCTGGAACCGCGCGACCGCTACGGTCGCAGGTTCGAATCCTGCTTCGGGCATGGATGTGTGTGGTGTCCTTAGGTTAGTTAGGTTTAAGTAGTTCTAAGTTTTAGGGGACTGATGACCACAGCAGTTAAGTCCCATAGTGCTCAGAGCCATTTGAACCGTTTTGAACCACTTGTTAGCAGCAGAAACAGTGGCTGCGCCAGAGACTGAGACGGCGTGGAGTTTTACAATTATTTATTGAACTTTGTTTACAATTTCTCCCTCGTCGTCGCTGCCCAGCGCTGCGCCTGGCTGCTGCTGTGTACATTCTCCGACAATGCACGCAACGCGCGCCGCCGATCGCACTCGGGAGCCTCAGGCCACCAGTGCTCCGCTGAAGCCAGGATGCCCGCTGGTTGAGATGAACTCGTCGCCGCTGGGCGCCCCAGTACGGGCACGCCCACGGAGCCGCGTCGCCGTGAGGTCAGCTGCCGCCGCCTGCTGCACCGCCGGCTGGGAAGCCGTCAGTCGCGATGTCCGCGAGCTCCCGTCACGGACGGACGACGCGCCGTGGGGGCCGGGTTGCCGTGGAGACCTGGCGTCAGTCCCCGGCGGCGCCTGTGACCGCGCCGCGGCCGATCCTGCTGGAAGTTCTCGCTGCAGTTAGTCAGCCGTGGTGCTGACCGAACTGGGGCCGACCTCCAGAGCTGAAGTTGACATCTGGCAGCGAACGGATGACTCCTGCGAGTTGGAACAGACTTGCGGAAGCTTCACCTACAAAGATTGAAAATTGGACACGGACCACGTCTGTCCTCAGATCCGAACTGCTTCCTAATGGCTTCTGTCTGTTGCTGCCTGCGCTGCACTATTTATATCCGGCAGTAGGACGTTTTTTACCCTCAGTGGTAGCTTTTTGTTATTACTCTCGCAGTATATTGCAGCCTACCGTGCTGGCCTCACTTCCCCTTGCTCAGCACTCTCCAGGCTTCGCTCGGCGCTCGGTCTGTGCGCGTCCTTGCGACAGCCTATTGTAGACTGCTGCTGTCAGCCAGGCTATCTGTGCAGCGCCTACTTCGTAACGCCTCGGTCGCCGGCGTGCCTCTGCTTCGCCATTCTCCACTGCGTGAAGCAACGCTTACTACCTGTGGCCGCAACACTACTAACATGCGTTCAAGTTCACATGTACTGTGCTGCTTATTCGCATGTACGTTCTTTATTTCCTGCAATAAAACGAGGAGGACGAGCCTGCTTACCAGTAAGTGTACCTGGCCGTCTAAATGGTCGGCTGTACTTGAGATTCGTGCAAAGAGTTTTGCGTGAGTTGTTGGAGAACGTATCCTTGGGTGTTCGTGAAACGATTGCATGATACTTGCTTCCCGCACCCTCGGCAGGCATCCTCAATTTTATAAATGGCACCTGTACTATAGAAGACGCCGGCGGCCATTTGCAGCAACAAGCATCAATACTCAAACTAAAGTTTTATTCGGTGGTTTTGATCAAGTTAGAATTAGAATATTATTATAATGAAGTTTTAATACCACCTTACAGTTTATTAAATGAAATATGCCCATGAGTGGGACATAGACACGTGAGTTAAATACGCGTACCAAATATTCTGTGAAATGATAAGGGAATATGGTGTGGCTGGGAGAAGTCACTGTAACATATTTATATAATAACACAATCACATTTATTCCATGAACATTACCATCTCAACTATTCCCTCTCACTTATCACGGAATGCTGGCGTGATACAAATTGTATAATATCTAAGTAAACTTAGTTAAACATCCGGCTAACGTGTGCCGTGAATCGACAATGACTACCGCCTGCACATTTCTATCATCATTTAGCCACACACACACACACACACACACACACACTAACATTCATCTATTCATTTTATCTAACACATAAAAGAGGAAGGTTCCCATACACCAAGCGGGACAACATTGGGAGGGAGCACATGGTTCCAACTGTAACTTTAATTCGGGCAAGTCCCGTCTTCACGTTTAACTAACTCCGCGAGTTTTACTGGATATTATGAAGGAACAATTAAATCACACGCGTGAATTTACGTAGAAGATCCAGCTCGATCACGAAATGTGATTACGTCGAGCTGAAGCTTCTCACCAAGAAATGCACGGGGTCTGCGGACCACGTGTTACCAATCTCTCCACAATCAGTAGTCAATAAACACATTTAAATAAAATACACTTTGCATACATACTTCACACTCACACTGAAATGCAAATTGAGCAATTCTCAGTATTACTCGGCAATGAACGCCTATTCACTCCCAAGTGCAGTGAACACAAATTCCCATGAAATTACTTGCCAAAAGAAATCATCTCCCTATCTCTCCTAACCGAGATGATTCTAGGAAATACAATAGTGGCTTTCCTCAGCAGGGAAGCTGCTTCCAAGTTCAAAGTGAACATGGAATTCTAAATCTTCGCTAACTATCGGAGCGATAGAGCAGAGCGTGCTTACTCACCCAGGTCTTCCCAGCAACAACCCCGATACGGTCTCCCTCGTCCGGGTCCACACATCGTGGCCGCAAGGACTCAGAGATACCGCACACGGTTATTTGCCAACCTAACGAGCGCTAATGACGCGCGTGGAGCTTATGCCTCTCTGGTCGAGTGCAGTCGCGCTCTACTAGATTCGAGGTTGGCTGCACTTCCACCCACAGCCGACATCTCACGCATACCTCATCATACGTTCGCATTCACACTTTGCAGGCAATTACCATATCTAATATTAAAATGATCGTCTATATTTAAATAACCCTATCTTACTATCATCAGGCTCTTCCCTGAGTCTCGGAAGGGCACTCAGGTGTCTTTAGTTGTGGGGTCGAGCCTTGTAGCGGCTTTCATGGAGCCGTTACACGATGTGGATACAAGATGACGGTGCACCGCCTCGCTTCAGTGTGGATGTCCGCAACCATCTCAGTGCTGGATTTCCTGGTCGCTGGATTGGAAGGGAGGTCCTATTCCATGGCCTGCGAGGTCACCTGACCTGAATCCCTTTGATTATTTCCTATGGGGATATCGAAGGTCACTTCTGTATGAGACCCCAGGGGATATGGAGATCGAATTAGTTGCCTGAATTGCAGCTGCCTGTGACGTGATTCCAGACACACTGGGGATACATCCACATGGATACTCTGCATATCACATTCAAGTGCCTCGCAGAGGATTCACCGAACCACTTTCATATCTTTCCGTATGAGCTCTGATTTCCCTTATTTTATCGTGGTGATCGTTTCTCCTTATGTAGGTCGGTGTCAGTGAAACCTGGTAGTCAAGGAACGCAGGATTCGGTTACGATTGTGGACGGGGTCGTAATCAGTTACCATTCGTTTCCTTTTGCAATTACACACATTTATTTTAAACGGTAGTTCCAGACTCAGCAATAAATGAAGATATCACACGTTGTTAATGAAAGAATAAACAACTGTGTAATTAATAGTGCTTTCAGTCCGTTAGAATTTACCAAATGAGTATAAAATACAGACACAGCAAATAATGTTTTTAAAAACAGGCTAATGTGATCTCAGTTAGAACTTTAAGGCAAGTAACCACAGTCACGGCTGAAGGTCTTTAACGCCTAGAACGACAATTATAAAAACTTTAACAAACACACTGTAAAACAGCAACGCAATAGCAAAGGTTATTTTAAAGGGACAAGCAACCGATCACCAAACAGGTGAGACAAAATGATAGTAAACTTGGTAGCACAATCATTTAAAGCTGCTGTAACGCCAAGAATGGCAATTATATAAAAAAATTTAGAAACTTACAATAATGAGTCGTGTGTCGACTCGTGCTACACCTTGTGTTTCGATTGCATTTGGCTTTCCTTTTCTTCCCCTGACATGTCTGTTAGATATGTTGTCTGTCATTAAGTGGCTGCTTGGTTGTCTTTTCCCTCAGCTATCGATATCTGTGTTTTTGCTCCCGGGAAACTGCTATGGATGAAGTGAGATCTTTGACCGGTGGTAACTTCGTGTGGTGGCGCGCAAGTAGGGGCGTGGTGCTCCCAGAGAGAGTGTGGTGGAGACGGGAGGGCAGTGTGGCTCTCCAGCGAAAAGCAGGCGTGGTCGGCTGTACCGAGTCGCCACGTGATGTAGTATGTCGGTGGTGTGTAACGAGTGGGTCGAGCTGACGGAAGAGCTCCGAGCGTGTTGGTTGTATACTCACTCGCCCCACGAGTAGTTGCTGTTCATTTCGCCTTGGTGGGACGTTAACAAGCTTCTTTAAATCCTCCGTTTCAATACTGGAGTTTAAAAGGAGACAGCTAAGATAGAGGAGCGGTCACTACCCGTCAACGTTGCAGAGAAGACGTGAACTCCGGTGACCGAGCGTGTTGTCGCGTGACCGTGGCGTGTTGGGTACGCTGGCGACGCGTGCGCGGTCGGATATGTGGATCCTTGCCATCGGAGGTCGTGTAGTGCCTGTTCGAGCATAATTGCAAGTTAAGTTCGTGGAAGGTTTAATCATTAAGTAATAATGTTGTGTAACCAGCGCCTCTTCTGCCTTGCGGCCTCCGGCGACCGGGTTTCCTGTCCCTGGCACCGGTGTAATTGAAGACAGTGATCTTTCCTCCTCCTCTCGTTACTGCCCGATTGGAGGCGTAGTTTTGGCAGTTTAATTGTTTCACTATTCTCTCGTGGGTTATGAGTAAATTCATGCTTCTTGTTGGTTGATCATGTGGTCGCTCATTCAGGACTGTGTGGTGTAATGTTTCCTTGCACGAGGTTAGCTCTAATTCTGTCAGCAAGTTAAGCCATCTTATAGCAAGTTTTCGCTGGCTAAAAGTCGGTGCAGTGACCAGCCTGAGAGTGGCAATTGTGTTTACGGGCGTATTTAAATTGGTCAGTATTCTGCCTAGCCTGAGCATCCCTGAGTGGGTGATTTGTGGCCGCCTTACACGGGTCCGTCATATCTGTTATGTTGTAATGATATTCTAGGACGCTTTTGTTTAAAAAAATTTTTAAATTCCTCCAAGTTTGTAAATTCCTTTTATTGCCATTAATCGTGTGTTTGCTGAGACCTGTTTAACTTTTTAATGGTGGTGTTGGTAGCTTCACTACCTCACCGTACCTTATTAACGAAGTTCTGTATTTACTTAGTAGCCTGTTTAATAATGTTCTTTAATTTTTTTAATTGTTGTATTGCTATAACTGACTTTGATTGACGTTAGCGGCGTGTTTTAAAAGGTAGTTTATTGCCGTACTGCTAGCTTCTGTGTGTTTTTTAACTGTTGTATTGCTATAAATTACTTGATTGCCGTTAGCGGCGTGTTTAAAAGGCTGTTTATTGCCGTACTGCTAGTTTCTGTAAGATACGAATAAAACATTTGTGAAAATCTCAACTCGACAGTAAACTACTAGAAATTTGGCCCAGTTTCCCAACTTGTGGTGTAGCTTGTAGTAACCGTAACCACTGTGTATGTCAAATAATAAAACACAAGGGCCAGTCACAGACGGTGCAGCAGGAATCGACCTCTGAATAGGTTCAGCAAAAAACACTTTTGCGAGCGATGATATAGGCAGCCAAGAGTTGCATTCACGTCACAAGATGGTAACTCAGACTAGTGGCAGTCTAACAAATGACTAATGATAATCTTGCTGAGGCTGCTTGACGTCCAGTAAACCAAATTCAAAGATGTAAAAAATAAGCCAAAGCCGGAACCGGAGGCCTGGACTCCGTCCGCGGAATAACTGTGCTTAGAGCGCCCGGAACGAGAAAGGAATCTCTACCACCAGAATAGAAGAAACGCAAACCAACCTACAATCGAGAAAGCTGTCCAAACTACTCGCCTCACCAGACAGCAGCGGCAAGGCGAGGAAACGTACACTGCCCTTACATGGAGTAACCCCCAGGGCAGGTAACTGGGGCGTTAGTGCCCACCTGGCAAGAAATATTACTGCTGGTTGAACTTAACAAATAGTAACAACCTAAACACAATAAATTTTAATTAGTAGTCCAGGAAAGCTAGTCAGATCCGCCTTCCCCAAGAACTCCACTCGCTGCTCTTCACATCAACACTACAAGCAGCACACGAACCCGAGTCACTGGAGAATCGCAAGATCTCGCAGTGGTGGAGGTTTCTCTACTTAAATCCAAATGCGCTCAACTTAAAGCTTGCAGGATCCGGTTTACGACGAGGTCGTGCACCCTCGTGACGACAGGCGTTCGATCCAGAAGTCCATGCGCGCCGCCAGCTGTCCCGGCGTGTTCTCGCACTGCGCAGTCCTGGCTTCTCCTGAGTCCCCAACCGAACTGCACACTGACACGACCCAGAAGAATCACAACATCGCCCCAAAGATAGGTCCACAGTTACTGCATATCGATACCGACGCTGCTGCCACTAGCGGACAGACAACACTTACGAAACCAAGTGCGCCAGTCAACACTAGAAGAAGACGAACAGCAGCAACCGTGTCAACTAAAGGATACGGTCTGGCCTCCGACAGAGGACGGAAACCTACAAACAGCGCCAACGCGAGCGGCCGCACAGCTCAGTCAACAAAATATTTTCGCATTCGGAGGAAGTTGATGATGGGGATTTCGTGAGAATATTCCGTCGCAACGAAAAACGCCTTTCTTTTAATGATGTCCAGCCCAAATCCTATATCATTTCTGTGACTCTCTCTCCCAAATTTCGCGATGATACAAAACGTGCTGCCCTTCTTTGAACTTTCTCGTTGTACTCCATCTGTCCTATCTGGTAAGGATCCCACACCGCACAGCAGTATTCTGAAAGAGGACGGACAAGTTCACTGTGGACAGTCTCCTAAGTATGAGGATGTGTCACATTTTCTAAGTGTCCTGTCAATAAAACGCAGTCTTTGGTTAGCCTTCTCCCACAACATTTTCTGTCTGTTCCTTCCAATGTAAGTTGTTAGTAATTGTAATACCTAGGTATTTAGTTGAATTTACGGCTTTTAAATTAGACTGATTTATCGTGTAACCGAAGTTTAACGAAATCCTTTTAGCACTCATGTGGATGACCTCACACTTTTCGTTATTTAGGGTCAACTGCCACTTTTTGCACCATTCAGATCTATCTATATCCGAATCCCGCTCCAGCCACTGCCGGGTCTGGGTGCTGACGAGTCCTCTCCATTTGGCTCGGTCCTCCCACCACTTTTCTTCCTCCACTTGCTGCCAGATCACACCTCTCCTTTCTACAGATATTCTTACTTCCATTTTCCACCGTGTTCTTGGGCACCCTCTAGGTCTTTTCCCATCCATCTTTAGTTCTTCCATAATTTTGGGGAGTCTCTGCCCATGCATCCTCTTAACATGCCCATACCATCTTAATCTCTTTCTTTCAAATTCTTCTCTCGTACTTTCTTGTTTAAGGTCCTTTCCAATCTGTACATTCCTTACTCCGTCCATTCTTCCCTTAACTGCTCTGAGAAATTTCATTTCCCCTGCTTGCAGTCTGCTCCAGTCCCTTTCTGTCATTGTCCATGTTTCTCCACCATAGGTGACAATAGGGATGTAATAATTCTTATACATAAGGAGTTTTGCTCTTTCTGAAACTTCATTATTCCAAATCAGGTGTTTTATTGTTTGGCAGAAATTGCCTCCCTTCTGTAACCTTCTATTAATTTCGTTAGTTATTCTTCCATCCCTAGATATTTCACTCCCTAAATAAATGAAACTTTCTACCTCTTTGAGGGGTTCTCCATTCAAGGTAATATTTCCGTTGATTCCTTTCTCTCTTCCAAATACCATTACTTCACTCTTATCGTTATTTATTTTTAATTCATACCTTTTCATTATTTCCTTCCACGCATCAAGCTGTAACTCTGTAACTGTACATCTACCTCTTTATCACCCCATATTACCATATCATCTGCAAAAATCATCTTTTTGCCTTTTTCTTTTAGTATATCTTCAACTGCCCTATTCATTCCCTCCATCACAACATTAAAAAGTGCAGGAGATAGAATACTTCCTTGCTCATGTCCTTGTCTTATTTCGAAGTATTCAGAGTTCCCCAATGGTGTTCTAATTCTACAATTATGTCCTCTGTACATTGTCTTTATAACATTAATGTATCCATCTTATATATCTATCTTCTTCATTTCTCCCAGAGTCTTTCCCTGTCAACTGAGTCATATGCCTTTTCTATGTCTATAAAAACCATTATCACCCTTTTGTTATACTCCCAACTTTTTTCCATCAGTTGACGGTTAGAAAATATCAGCTCGATCGTGCTTCTTCCTTTCCTAAACCCTTGCTGTTCTTCACTCAGCTCCTTTTCGATCTTTTCTAAATCGTTTTGCAATTTGGTTTGATCTTCTGGTGACTTAATTAGTCGACAAACCACAGCGTCATCTGCAAACAATCTAAGACGGCTGCTCAGATAGTCTCTCAAACCGTTTATATAGATAAGGAACAGCAAAGGGCCTATAGCACTACCTTGTCAGGGTGCCTCAGAATGATGTTCACCGACCACTTTCTTGCATTGCGTTAGTTTCGGCACATTTTGTAACATACAATGCAGATCGTAGGTTAATTGTGTCAATAATGGTATTTGAAGTTAACTGTAAGTAATGTGAATAAAAAAGTGCACAGTAATGTGATTTTATTCCTATTATCTCCTTAAGCTGGCTTCACCAACCCCAGGTTCCCTACCTCAAATTTTCCAGTGGAGCGGCCTCCATGTCCTGTTACGCTTTCGCACGCTCTTCTGAAACGCCCTGTATACAGTCGAAACAACTGTCTACTTAGTTCCTCAGGTGGATGGTTTTGTGTTTACTAAATATAAGTATGGGGACCGCGAATAGAAGCATACACTGTTCACAGGACGCACGGAGACACGTAGACAGTGGTTCTTCCCGCACTCTGCACGCTTCTGCAACGCGAAGAAACATCAAGAGACGGTACACGGGACCTTTGCCATGCGCTTCGCAGCGCAGTACCTACACTGTTATAGACGCAGAAGTAGAAAGGGAACGACTTCCTAACCAGAAAAAAAGTACAATCCAAAACTGTAAGACTGCACTAGTTAAATTTTATTGATCTCTGAAACATTGCCTTACAATCTATAGTTCCATTGTAAATCGAATAAGCAAGCACTAACGCACAAAACACCGTTATCCAACGGCGCTACCTTCTAAAAACACACGTAGTTTTATTATTCAGCAGTTCTTAATTTTAATTTGTAGCGGTTTATTTAGAGAGATTGAATTTCGTTTCCACTAACGTAATACACGTGCCGTATATATATATATATATATATATATATATATATATATATATATATATATATATATATATATTAATTTCACATGTAAATTCTCCCCACGTAGCATACACTCCTGGAAATGGAAATTAACATTACTGATTATATTTCACGCTGTGTTGACACAGCTATCGAAATACTGTAAAGTATTTGTCACACCCGTCTGCTAATCACTGAGAAGGGAAACAGAAATTAAATTTTGAATCAACACATTTTATTATTTTAACGTAGTTTTAAAAACGCTATGCTTTATTGACTACAGTGTAAACGTCAGCCATACAAAATTTTTGACGTAATCGCATTCCGCCAGCGGTATTTACGAATGTTTAGGCATGTGCCTTCACATAACTTGATGTGAATCCATCTTGGGCAAAGCAGCAGTGCGCTAACTTGGGTCGTCGTGTACGGTAGTAAGGTTCGTGTCTCACAAGTCCATTAAAGTTCGCTTGGGTCGTTACGCAAATCCAGAGAGTGCAAACTGTGACACACAAGTACACTACCTGATCAACAGAAATGGAAACCTATCAGTGAACATTAATGTTGAACTCTGCTAGGGACGCTTTCAATGAGGTGTCTGAATATCTACTGAGGAATGGGTGCCCATTTTTCTGAAGGGGCTACGGAAAAGTTCGAAATCATCAAATGTTCAATTTTTACCTTCTTTGCATTTTAAGACTGCACAGACTTCCTCCTTTCAATTGATATATAATTTATTCTTTCAGAAGACTACAACTACTTTTAAAATATTTTCTGCACTGTCGTGACCGACGTTGGCGCTGAGAAACTGCTGTCAAATTGTTGTACTCGTGAATCTACATGCTTATCATGTACTCATCACGAACATTTTAGTGATGTGAGCGAAAATAAGCGTTACAAAATATGTGTTGTGGCTAAGCTGTGACAGGTCGATATCTACCGCTCGCTCAATTGTCGTGTGTTTCATGTTTGTTTATTCTTTTCTAATCCTGAATATATTCCTAGTGAATTCTGTTCATTGAAGTCTCTGTTTTATTGAAAGATAATCATGGGTAAACGTAAAGTGACTAGAAATCCACTGAAGGCTCTTAAGAAAAGGAAAATGTTTGAAAGCCAAAGATAGGTCTTATCATCGTAAACAATAAAGACGATAAGCAAGTGTGTGCACTTAACCTTGCTGCTACTCCTGCCCATTGCAGTGAAAGTGAGAAAGACAGTACTTCTCAGAGGAAGCTTGGCTCAGTTAGTGAAAAGTATGAATGCTTTATGGGCGAATCGGATGTGAATGAAATACACTGCTGGCCACCGTAAATGCAACACCAAGAAAGACAAGAGGTAGCACAACAAGATTTATTTTGTAGATAACATGTTGACCAAGTATCAAATGATTACGTTTACAGACGTCTGTGACATGTGGTTCCTGCCAGAATCAGTAGCCAGAGTAGCCGCCATTGTTGGAGATCACCGCTGCCACACGTCTCGGCATTGAGTCAAAGAGACGTTGGATGTGTTCCTGGGGTACAGCAGCCCAAGCAGCTTCCACACGTTGCCAAAGATCATCTGGTGTGGCAGCTGGGGATGTAATCTGGGTCACTCGTTGAGCAACCATGGACCACATGTTTTCTATCGGCGAAAGATCCGGAGAGCGAGCCGGCCACGGAAGCAATTCAATCTGGTTATTGACGAAGAACCTTTGGACAATGCGTGCCACGTGTGGTCGCGCATTATCCTGTTGAAATATGGCTGTGGCCGAGCCCTGAAGGTAAGGAAGGACAACTGGTTCCAGCACCTCGGATATGTAGCGCCGGCTATTTATAGTACCGGCAATGCGTACTAGAGGCGTGCGAGAGTAATATCCAATACCGCCCCATACCATAATACCCGGTGCAAGACCAGTGTGGCGGTGCATAATGCAGCTGTCCAGCATCCACGGTGTCTCCACACTCGAATCCGACCATCGTGGTGCTGCAGACAGAAGCGTGCCTCGTCAGTGAAGACAACGTCATTCCATTCTGCCGCCCACATCCGTCTGTCATCACACCATTGGCGACGGAGACGTCTGTGGTTCTGCGTCAATGGTAGACGAAGCAATGGACGTCTTGCGAACAGACCACTCTGCTGTAAACGGCATCGAATGGTACGCGCACACACCGGATGATGCGTTACAGACGCAATGTGCTGTGTGCTGTGCTATGGTTCGGGATGTCACTGAGCGATCCGTCACTGCCATGCGCACAATTTGCCTATCAGCACGTGCAATGGTGCACCGAGGTGAATACGATCGACCACGTCGGTCCGTCGTACCCTCTTGCATCCAACGGTCACATATCCGCATTACAGTTGTTTGGTTTCGTCCAACACGACTAGCGATTTCTCTGTATGATAATCCACAATCTCGGTAAGCCACTATCCTTCCTCTGTCGAACACGGATACTTGACCAAAAGTTGTTCGCTGTTGTCTACGAGGCATAACTGATCGTCTTGTGAAACAACCACAAGGTAAACACACGTGCCGAACGTACACTCGTCGAAATCGCCAAGCCTTAAATGGCGCTATGAGGTGGCGCCATAGGCACGCGTGATGTGCGTCTGCGCTGAAATTCTAATCAGTTGCCTATCTCATCGCTGCAAACCCATGGTGTAAACTTCACATGATTCGGATGCTTCCTTCAGGGTGTTGCATTTACGGTGGCCAGCAGTGTATTTGATATGTAGCTCTCAACAGAATTTTTCCAAACTGTGTAAGATGTATTCACTGTGCCGAAATTGGTATGGAGCTTTCTTTAAAAAATCGCGGAGGACTTGCCTGTGAAATGGAGCTGAAGTGTGGTAAGTGGTCATATGTGGCCATCTTTTGGAACAGTGTTGCAGTAACTCCAGATGAAGAAAATGCTAAGGAAATCTATTAACACAACATTAGATTTGTTTTTGTCTTGCGTGTAGTTGGTAAGGATGCTACTGCAGGGGCAGTTTTCTGTGGCACGATGAATCTTCCAAATCCTCCAGCCACGTTCACAAATACTCCAATGGCCGTTAAAATTGATACACCAAGCAGAAATGCAGATGATAAACGCGTATTCTTTGGACAAATATATTATACTAGAACTGACATCTAATTACATTTTCACGCAATTTGGGTGCAGAGATCCTCAGAAATCAGTACCCAGTACAACCACCTCTGTCGGTAATAACGGCCTTGTTGTGCCTTGGCATTCAGTCAAACAGAGCTTGGATGGCGTGTACAGGTACAGCTGCCCATGAAGCTTCAACACGATAACGCAGTTCAACAAGAGTAGTGACTGGCGTATTGTGACGAGCCAGTTGCTCTGCCACCGTTGACCAGACATATTCAATTGGTGAGAGATCTGGAGAATGTGCCAGGGCAGCAATCGAACATTTTCTGTATCCAGAAAGGCCCGTACTGGACCTGCAACATGCGGTCGTGCATTATCCTGCTGAAATGTAGGGTTTCGCAGGGATCGAATGAAGGGTGGAGCCATGGGTCGTGACACATCTGAAATGTAACGTCCACTGTTCAAAGTGCCGTCAATGGGAACAAGAGGTGACCGAGACGTGTAACCAATGGAACCCCATACCATCACGCCGGGTGATACGCCAGTATGGCGATGAAGAATACACGCTTCGAATGTGCATTCACCGCGATGTCGCCAAACACGGATGCGACCATCATGATGCTGTAAACAGAACATGGATTCATCCGAAAAAATGACGTTTTGCCATTCGTGCTCCCAGATTCGTCGTTGAGTACACCATCGCAGGCGCTCCTGTCTGTGATGCAGCGTCAAGGGTAACCGCAGCCATGGTCTCCGAGCTGATAGTCCATGCTGCTGCAAACGTCGTCGAACTGTTCGTGCAGATGGTTGTTGTCTTGCAAACGTCCCCATATGTTGACTCAGGGATCGAGACGTGGCTGCACGATCCGTTACAGCCATGCGGATAAGATGTCTGTCATCTCGACTGCTAGTGATACGAGGCCGTCGGGATCCAGCACGGCGTTCCGTATTACCCTTCTGAACCCACCGATTCCATATTCTGCTAACAGTCATTGGATCTCGACCAACGCGAGCAGCAATGACGCGATACGTTAAACCGCAATCGCGATAGGCTACAATCCGACCTTTATCAAAGTCGGAAACGTGATGGTACGCATTTTCCCTCCTTACACGAGGCATCACAACAACGTTTCACCAGGCAACGCCGATCAACTGTTGTTTGTGTATGAGAAACCGGTTGGAAATTTTCCTCATGTCAGCAAGTTGTAGGTATCGCCACCGGCGCCAACCTTGTGTGAATGCTCTGAAAAGCTAATCATTTGCAAATCACAGCATCTTCTTCCTGTCGGTTAAATTTCGCGTCTGTAGCACGTCATCTTCGTGGTGTACAAATTTTAATGGCCAGTAGTGTAGATTGATTGGGTATAAAGTAGAAGATGTCTGTGTAGAGTCTATGAGAAAAGCTGTGGAAGAGGCAGCAATGTAAAACAGTGGCAACAGAGACTTGACTGCAACATTCGATGGTACCTGGGATAAATAGGGACACACATCTCTTCAGGGTGTAGCATCTGCCACCAGTATGTGCACAGGGAAAGTTTTAGATGCAGCAGTAATATCTAAATATTGTACGTGTCCACAAAGAAATAGAAGTACACATGAAAATAATTGCACAACTAACTATAGTGGCAGTAGTGGAGGAATGGATGTTGCTGGTGATGCTAGTATATTTCAACGTTCTGTTGGGTGTGATACAGTGCGATATGTGAATTACCCTGGTGACAGTGATTCTAAAAGTTTGACATATTCAGGGGATGACGCCCTATGGCTATGATGTTGTAGTGCAGAAATCTGAGTGTATTGGACATGTACAGAAACTGATGGGATCAAGACTTCGGCGACTCAAAGCTTCGTACAAAAAACAAAAATCAGTGATGGTAAAGGATTGGACAGGAAAGGAAGGTCAACTGACAGTGTAATTGACAAAATACAGAACGACTAGAGTTGACACTTTAATAGTGGCAACTTTTTATTTACAGCTCGTACAAAATAGATTCGTGTTTGAAAGTTTTACTGACCTCAGGGTAGTCACTAGCATTCTGTATAACCCGTTGCCAGCAATGTGGAAGTCGTAGGATACTCTTAGCAGTGCCAGTTGTGTTGACAGTTAGAGCGGCGCGGTCTATTGCCCGACGAATTTGTGTAGCCGTTCTGAAGCGAATGCCGTGAAGTGTTTCTTTCAGTTTAGAAATCGAGTTGAACTCACGAGGGCTTAAGTCAGGGGAGTGCAGTAGGTGGTATAGCACTTAGCAGCCCCATCAGTCAAACAAATCAGTAACAGCTTGCACTGTACGTGCTTGAACATTGTCCTGCGAAATGATGGTCAGGTCCTGCAGAAAGTGTCATTACTTCTGTCTCTAAGCTGGTCTTAGGTTGTGTTCCAAAACTGAACAGCACAGAAACAGAAGTGATGATATTTTCTGCAGGGCCTGAACATCATTTTGCTGGACAATGTTCAACCACGTACAGTGCAAGCTGTTACTGATTTGTTTGACTGATGGGGCTTCTAAGTGCTATACCACCTACTGCACTCCCCTGACTTAAGCCCTCGTGAGTTCAACTCGATTTCTAAACTGAAAGAAACACTTCACGGCATTCGCTTCAGAGCGGCTTCACAAATTCGTCGGCCAATAGACCGCGCCGCTCGAACTGTCAACACAACTGGCACTGCTAAGAGTATCCTACGGCTTCCACATCGCTGGCAACGGGTTATACACAATACTGGTGACTACTCTGAAGGTCAGTAAAACTTTGATATCTATTTTGTACGAGTTGTAAATAAATAGTTGCCACTATTAAAGTTCCAACCCTCGTATTATAGAATGTGTGTATCATGCTCTTGTTACTTTCGGTGATGGCAACGTTGTCAGGTGCAAAGCATTTCAAAATATGGGAATGAAGATAGCTTTCAACATGGTACGAATGATGCTTGCTTTAGACAAGGAAAGTCTTCGGGCTGCTGACAGGGCTGTAAGTAGCCTATAAATACAAGCCAGAGCAAACACGAGGAGGACAAAGAGGAAGCTGGAGGAGTAGTTTGATCAAAAAAAGGTGAAATGATCGTATGACATTGTTGGCCGGGACGCCCCGTCCGGGGAAGTTTTGGCCGCCGGGGTGTAAGTCTTATTTCATGGGACGCCACGTAGGGCGATTTGCGCGTCGATGAAGATATGGTGACGAGTACAACACGACACCCAGTCCACGGGCGGAGAAAATCTCCAACCGCACCGGGAATGGAACCCGGGCCCGCTGTATGGGGAACAAGCACGTTATCACTCAGCTAAGCAGGCCGACTATGGACCTGGAATGCAATAATAACGAATCCAAACTTTGTCGCTCGAAGTTTTATTTTTTAATAAAAATTACATGTTTTCTCAGGATTTACCGAACCAATTCGCTTTAAATTTTCAGAAAATGTTACACAGTCCCTTCTGGCAACTTAACACAGCCAGTTTTCCAAAAACCTGTATATTGTTGAATGAATAAACAAAAAATTGCATAAAAAGTAGTGAATTTTCATTACAGTAGAAAAATTAACCTCTAACAAACGAATTCAAATTTTTAAAAAACCCTGTGTCAAGTTGTATCCAGTACTCCAATAAATCACCTGTAAGAATTTCAACTTCCTAGCTCAAATGCTTTCTGAGAAAACATCTCTTTTATAAGCGCTATTTTAACATTGGAAAAATAGGGCTTTCCGGAGCCACTTAAGAGTCCAAACCAGAGAAGGTAGTGATTTTGGACGCCCGGGTCTGGAGCTCTAAGTCATTCCAAAGGTCTCCCATTGGGATCAGGTCGGCACTCTTGAAAGGGCTCTCCATTTCAGGAATGTTGTCCACATACCACTGCCGCACATGTGCTGCCTCATTACAGTGCGCGTTGTCATGGTGATAAAAACTATCATCGTCTGTCAACTTTATCTCTGCCGTACACAGTACACAATGATATAAAATGTCTTCATGTTCTTCGAAATTTAGTGGCATCACTACAGAAATGTGTGATTTACGAGCAGCTGCTGAACCATTGAACGGAACTCCTTTCAAATCTTTACGCACATATCTACTAAAGAGATAATTATGTAATATCAGTTATTAAAATAATGTTGGCGCACGCACATTCCCCTGCACCCCTCTACAGGATTGGAACGATAGGCTAATAGCGTACATCCAGAAGACGACGGATATCCGGATAGTATCATTTTACTCCACATCAAAAGAAACTGCGAGGAAACCTCACTGAAATGAGGTTCCCATTGCCAACAAATATTAATGAGTGAGAACAACCGCAAAGTAACGCTGTAATAATTCGTTAACTATAACATGCGGGTATAAAGCTCTTTCTACACTGAATATCCAAAGAAACTGGTACACCTACCCCCGCGAGCACACAGAAGTGCCGCCACACGACGTGGCATGGACTCGACTAATCTCTGAATTAATGCTGAATGGAACTGACACCATCAATCCTGCGGGGCTGTCCATAAATCTGTAAGAGTATGAGGGAGTGGAGATCTCTTCTGAACAGCACGTTGCAAGGCATCCCAGATATGCGCAATAATGTTGATGTCTGGGGAGCTTGCTGGCCAGCGGAGGTGATTAAATTCAGAAGATTGTTCCTGGAGCCACTCTGTAGCAATTCTGAACGTGTGGAGTGTCGCGTTGTCCTGCTGGAATTTCCAAAGTCCGTCGGAATGCACAATGGACGTGAATGGATGCAGGTGATCAGACAGGATGCTTACATAGGTGTCACCTGTCAGAATCGTATCTAGACATATGAGGGGTCCCATATCACTCCAACTGCACACGTCCCACACCATTACAGAGCCTCCCCCGCGTCCGGCCATCCTGATTTAGGTTTTCCGTGATTTCCCTAAATCACTCCAGGCAAATGCCGGGATGGTTCCTCTGAAAGGGCACGGCCGACTTCCTTCCCCATCCTTCCCTAATCCGATGAGACCGATGACCACGCTGTCTGGTCTCCTTCCCCAAAAACCAACCAACCAACAACAGAGCCTCCACCAACTTGAACAGTCCTCTGGTGACATGCAGGTTCCGTGGATTCATGACGTTTCCTCCATACACATCCATCCGCTCGATACAATTTGAAACGGGACTCGTCCGACCAGGTAGCATGTTTCCAGTCATCAACAGTTCAAATCGGTGTAGACGGGCCCAGGCGAGGCGTAAAGCTTTGTATCGTGCAGTCATCAGGGGTACACGAATGGGTCTTTAGCTCCGAAAGCCCATATCGATGATGTTTCGTTGAATCTGTCGCACCCTGACACTTGTTGATAGACCACCACTGCGGAAGGTTTGCACTTGTGTCACGTTGAACGATTGCCTTCAGTCGTCGTTGGTCTTGCAGGATCTTTTTCCGGCCGCAGAGATGTCGGGTCCTGATATTCACGATACACTAGTGAAACGAAATGGTCGTACACGAGATGCGTTTGTACAGTTCCCCACAGTCGTTTAATGAACAAAGTAAGAGCATATGGGCTATCAGCCAATTGTGAGATTGAAGAATTCCTAGATAACAAACCGCAGTATGTCGTTCTCAATGGAGAGAAGTCTTCCGAAGTAAGAGTGATTTCTGTAGTGCCGCGGGGGTGTGTCGTAGGACCGTTTCTATTCACAATATATACCGGGTGTTACAAAAAGGTACGGCCAAACTTTCAGGAAACATTCCTCACACACAAAGAAAGAAAATATGTTATGTGGACATGTGTCCGGAAACGCTTACTTTCCACGTTAGAGCTCATTTCATTACTTCTCTTCAAATCACATTAATCATGGAATGGAAACACACAGCAACACAACGTACCAGCGAGACTTCAAACACTTTGTTACAGGAAATGTTCAAAATGTCCCCCGTTAGCGAGAATACATGCATCCACCCACCGTCGCATGGAATCCCTGATGCGCTGATGCAGCCCTGGAGAATGGCGTATTGTATCACAGCCGTCCACAATACGAGCACGAAGAGTCTCTACATTTGGTACCGCGGTTGCGTAGACAAGAGCTTTCAAATTCCCCCATAAATGAAAGTCAAGAGGGTTGACGTCAGCAGAGCGTGGAGGCCACGGAATTGGTCCGCCTCTATCAATCCATCGGTCACCGAATCTGTTGTTGAGAAGCGTACGAACACTTCAACTGAAATGTGCAGGAGCTCCATCGTGCATGAACCACATGTTGTGTCGTGCTTGTAAAGGCACATGTTCTAGCAGCACAGGTAGAGTATCCCGTATGGAATCATGATAACGTGCTCCATTGAGCGTAGGTGGAAGAACATGGGGCCCAATCAAGACATCACCAACAATGCCTGCCCAAACGTTCACAGAAAATCTGTGTTGATGACGTGATTGCACAATTACGTGCGGATTCTCGTCAACCCACACATGTTGATTGTGAAAATTTACAATTTGATCACGTTGGAATGAAGCCTCATCCGTAAAGAGAACATTTGCACTGAAATGAGGATTGACACATTGTCGGATGAACCATTTGCAGAAGTGTACCCGTGGAGGCCAATCGGCTGCTCATAATGCCTGCACACGCTGTACACGGTACGGAAACAACTAGTTCTCCAGTAGCACTCTCCATACAGTGACGTGGTCAACGTTACCTTGTACAGCAGCAACTTCTCTGACGCTGACATTAGGGTTATCGTCAACTGCACGAAGAATTGCCTCGTCCATTGCATGTGTCCTCGTCGTTCTAGTTGTTCCCCAGTCGCGAGTCATAGGCTGGAATGTTCCGTGCTCCCTAAGACGCCGATCAATTGCTTCGAACGTCTTCCTGTCGGGACACCTTCGTTCTGGAAATCTGTCTCGATACAAACGTACCGCGCCACGGCTATTGCCCCGTGCTAATCCATACATCAAATGGGCATCTGCCAACCCCGCATTTGTAAACATTGCACTGACTGCAAAACCACGTTCGTGATGAAGGCTAACCTGTTGATGCTACGTACTGATGTGCTTGATGCTAGTACTGTAGAGCAATGAGTCGCATGTCAACACAAGCACCGAAGTCAACATTACCTTCCTTCAATTGGACCAACTGGCGGTGAATCGAGGAAGTACAGTAAATACTGACGAAACTAAAATGAGCTCTTACAAGGAAATTAAGCGTTTCCGGACACATGTCCACATAACATCTTTTCTACTGTATATTTGTGTGTGAGGAATTGTTTCCTGAAACTTTGGCCGTACCTTTTTGTAACACCCTGTATAAATGACTAAGGCTTTTTGCAGATGATGCTGTAGTATATCGAGAGGTTGTAAGAATGGAAAATTGTACTGAAATGCAGGAGGATCTGCAATGAATTGACGCATGGTGCAGGGAATGGCAATTGAATTTCAATGTAGACAAGTGTAATGTGCTGCGAATACATAGAAAGATAGATCCCTTATCATTTAGCTACAATATAGCAGGTCAGCAACTGGAAGCAGACAATTCCATAAATTATCTGAGAGTAGGCATTAGGAGTGATTTAAAATGGAATGATAATATAAAATTAACCGTCGGTAAAGCAGATGCCAGGCTGATATTCATTGGAAGAATCCTAAGGAAATGCAGTCCGAAAACAAAGGAAGTAGGTTACAGTACAGTTGTTCGCCCACTGCTTGAATACTGCTCAAATGTGTTGGATCCGTGCGAGATAGGATTGATAGAGAAGGTAGAGAAGATCCAGCGGTGAGCAGCACGCTTCGTTACAGGATCATTTAGTAATCGCGAAAGCTTTACGGAGATGATAGATAAACTCCAGTGGAAGACTCTGCAGGAGAGACGCTCAGTAGCTCCGTACGGGCTTTTGGTGAAGTTTCGGGAACATACCTTCACCGAGGAGTCAAGCAGTATATTGCTCCCTCCTACGTATATCTCGCGAAGAGACCGTGAGGATAAAATCAGAGAGATTAGAGCCCACACAGAGGCATTCCGACAATCTTTCTTCCCACGAACAATACGAGACTGGAATAGAAGGGAGAACCGATAGAGGTACTCCAAGTACCCTCCGCCACACACCGTCAGGTGGCTTGCGGAGTATAAATGTAGATGTAGATGTAAATGTAGACTTCATCGCTACCTCGGAGATGCTGTGTCGCATGGGTCGTGCGCCGACTATAACACCACGTTCACACTCTCTTGAATCTTGATAATCTCTCATTGTAGTAGCAGTAACCAATCTAACAACTGCGCCAGACCGTTGTTGTCTTATATAGGCGTTTCCGACCGCAGTGCCGTATTCTGCCTGTTTACATATCTCTGTATCTGAATACGCAGGCGAATATCAATTCCTTTGGCGCTTCAGTGTATATGTACTGGAGGATCCAACCATGATTCGGAATTGATAAATATGTATGGGAACTGGATATACGTCCCATTCCCCACCCCCCCCCACCCCACCCCTCCCCTTCTCTGTCCATTTGCTCCTCCCCCTCCCCCCCATGTCCTCTTCCTCGCTGCCTTTGGCCATGAGCCTTGTTTATTCTTACTGCCAACGAAAGCCTGATTGCGAATTCAAGTCGCTTAAAATGATGGGATAAATAGGTTGGGATCATTTGTTTACGGGATATGAGAGAGACCTCTCGAGTTGCTACATCTGTAAGGGTACTAGCTTCAGTGACAGAATTTCACATAGTTTTAAACTGTGTGTCGACAGGTTTTCACTTTCGGATCGTTTACATACCGTAGAAGTATTCTAATCTCAAGCAGGTACGCCATAAATACAACTGTCCCTTTTTCTGTTTGAAATCGAGCGCGAGAAAGAAAACGAAAGAGCACATTGTTGTTTTCACAATTTTTTTGAAAATTACATAGAAACGGATACAATATGTACAAGGGAAATAATTTTCTTATGATTTTAAATCCCCGGTATCGTAATTGAAACTGACTGCGGGAAAGAAAAAGAAACCGGAAATTTTCACAAAACAACGCAGGACAGCATTCACTCTCTCACCCATACCTGGTTTTGACAGAAAATCAGTAGATCACCGTTCAAAATACAGGTTGTATCAAAAAAAAAAACCCGATTATTTGAGATATACGCGTGAACAACGTACTGTTGGAAAGAGCAAACTCTTGAGTTTTACATGGCGCCCGCTAGGTAGCAGCAGTGTATGCCCACTTCAGTGTAGTAAAAATGGTGTCAGGACAACAGAAACCGTTTTGAGTACTACTTTTGCGCAGCGCGGATCAGTAATAACTGTTCAGTGTGACTTTCGGACTAGGTATGTTGTGGATCCTCCTAAAGCTCAGAGCATTAGGCGATGGCACGAACAATTCCGAGAAACAGATTGTTTGTTTAAAGGCAAATCGCCGGGCTGTCCCCGAGCGTCTGACACAGACGTCGAACACATCCGCCACAGTTTCACAAGGAGTCCACAGAAATCCGTTCGCCGTGCAGCTCGACAGCTCAACATGCCCCCGATGTCGGTCTGGCGTGTGTTGCGTCGACGTTTACACGTGAAACCATGCAAAATTCAGGTGCTGCAAGCTCGTCGTGAAGGTGACAAACAACTACGTGTGCTGTAATTTAGTTCTTGGCAAGATGGAGGATGACAGTTTTCTTCCACGGTTAGTATTTAGTGACGAGGCAGCATTCTATTTAAATGGAAAGGTGAACCGTCATAATGTGTGAATATGGGTTACGGAACAACCACACGAAGCTGTACAACATCAGAGGGACTATTCAAAATTTAAAGTGTTTTGTGCAGTTCCCCTGGAAAAGGTGTATGGTCCATTTTTCTTTGCCGAGAACTCTGTTACAGGAAGCACATATCTAGATATGCTTGAGAGCTTTCTTTTCTCACAATTGGAGACTGATTAAAACGATTTAATTTACCAACAGGATGGGGCACAACCATACTGGCGGGAATTTTTAAATCAAAACATTACTGAAAGATGGTCGCACTCGACCAAGTACTTCAGCCTTACGTTACTGATCTCCAAGGTCACCGGACCTGACTGTATGTGATTATTTCTTGCGGGGTGTTTATAAAGGACTCTTGTTTATGTGCTTCCGCTGCCAGCCACAACGAATGAAGAGAGACATCGCATAACAGCAGCTGTGGAAGCTGTAACTCGAGACACGCTCGCTGCAGTTTGGGAGCAATCTGAATACCGCACTGACGTACGCCGTGCATCTAAACGGGGGCATATTGAACATCTACGAAAAGGTATCAAAAAACAAAAATCACTGTATATTTTTATTAGTTTCAGAAATATAGACGTTCCAAATCGGATGATTCTTTTTGATACAACCTGTAATATACAGTCTGTATCCGTCTGTATGTTTATTAAAGTACTGTGTAAAAATTTTGAAGTAAATCCGTCAAGAAGTTTTCGAGATCCTTGCCAACAACATTTTCCTATTGCACGTTATGTATGTGTTTATATATTATACGTCTTAAACAAATATAAATTCTATGTCTGTCCGAAGGTTTATTAGAGTATTGTGTAAAAGTACGAGGTAGGCTGGTCAAGAACGTTTGGACAATTTCGCCAACAACGTTTCTCTGTTATGTACTGTACATATTAAAAAAGATATAGCCAATGTCTTTATTAGAGAAACACGGCGTTCCGCAGTTTTGTATTTATAGGTGTGTGTCCAGACCTGTACAACGCAGCATCTGGTATTATGCTTAATGTTCATGGAGTCCTGTCTTCTGAACTATGTATCGTACAGCGATATAATTGTGTAGGTACATTTAGCGGCATATGTGCATGCTGCCTGTGAAATTTATTGCAAATGGTGTAACTAGCAAAGAAGTAATAAATTTAGACGTCAGGCATGATGCGGCCGTTTTACACGCATCTCAATGTTTATGACGTGAAACCCCTGAGCTTTTTGCCGCCGAAGTGTATAATTTTGCTGGTTCATTCGGCGACATGTGTGCAAACTGTGTCGCGAACACAGCTACTACTAAAGAAGTAGTAAATTATAACGTCATGCTTCATGCGGTACTTTTACTGCAGGAACAGCGGAAAGCAGTAAGCGACAAACATTTTTCCTTTAATCTTTTTGTAGGGGATGTCAGCTAGAAACCATTTCGTAAATGAATGAATTCATGAGTAAAGTCTTTTTCAAGTCGCTAAGTGTCCTCCCTCTCGTATACTGGATGAATGAAGTTGCGTATTCAAGCGTGGCGGGTTACACTTCCTTCTGTCCCCAACCCTGATACCCGTATGATAGGTACGTCGTTCTTACCTACACACCAATTGATCGCTTGACACACACACACACACACACACACACACACACACACACACACACACAATTATTTTTATAATATGCATTGATTGTGTAAAACTTTGAAGTTAAATTGGCAAGAAACATTTGACATTTTTCGTAACAACATTAAACAATGTCTCGTCTTTATACGATAATGTAGATCAAATTAACAGCTGTGTCATGGAAATTTAATTGTACGGGGTGTTCAAAACGTCTCTCCGCAGTGCCGTATGATTGTTCGCCTGCCTGGGTTCCTTCCCTTCAAGTGGACTCTCCCAACATTCTACTGTTTCGTTTATCTCAGCTAGCCCCAGTAATATCGTTGGTCTGTGTCGTTACGTGTTGACATGAACGCTTTAGTTCATGTTTCATCGCTGTTAAAATGCTAACCATTGAAGAACGTGTGCTTTTAGTCGAACAAGTGTTCAAAGCTGGCGGTAAATACACAGTTTCAGTTCGTGAAACATTTAATTCAGTTTTTCCGGAGATAACACTCCCACATCGCAATACTGTGCGAGATTTGACTACAAAATTTCGAAGTACGGGTTCAGTGACAGATGTACCGAGAAGTAATCGTCCTAGCGTTTTGTCTGAGGATCAACTACTCGATATTTCCGATAAAATGTCCACGGGTCCGAACAAGAAAGTAAGAAAACTCGCTCAGTAAATCGATGTTAGTGTCAGAACGGCCCACACAGCTGTAAGGAAAAAATTAGAACTTTTCCCATACAAAGTGACAGTCGTGCAAGGACTGAAAAATACTGATCATGGCAAGAGACTGCATTATTGTCAATAGTTCAATAATTTCGTTCAACAAAATGGAAGGGATATTATTAATGAAACGTTTTTCACCGATGAGGCGTGGTTTTTTATTTATCCGGGTACATGAACTCGCAAAATTCTCGTATGTGGAACACTGCAAATCCATTGTGTATTCATGGGGAACCACTTCATTCTGTGAAAATAGGAGTTTGGATTGCAATTTCTAGACGTCGAATTGTGGGTCCTATACTTTTCAACGAAACAATAAACGCACAACGATACTGCAGTGATATTCTGTACCCATTCATAGGAGAACTTGTGTTAAGTGAAATTCTAAACGGCTATTTTGAACAAGATGGTGCAACCGCACATACAGGTCGCGTTTCAGTGTCACTTCTTGTTGATATTTTTGATGATCGCAAGAATTTCAGAGGGACTTCGGCCTCCACGATCGCCTGACGTAACACCATCTGAGTTTTTCTTCTGGGGTGCAGCGAAAGCAACTGTCTATAAAAACCGTCGAAAATCCATCGATGAATTGAATACTGCAATATCCACTTTCACTGCTTCTGTTGCAGAAGAAATGTTACATCTTGTGTTTGGAAACATGATTAGACGAATTGAATTGTGTATTCAACAACAGGGGGGGGGGGGGGGGGACACTTTCAATATTTAATGTGAAAATTTGTAAGTAAAAATGAATATTCAATAAATTAATAGCTTGTATTTCACTGAGTTTCATTTCGGTATATTCACTGCGGCATACGGCACTAGCGGCTAACAATCATACGGCACTGCTCACGTGTATTGGCTGTACTGCTTGTTACAATAAAATTAAATAAAACATACTTACGAGGGCTATCCACAAAGTACATTACGTTTTCGTTTGTGTCTGTTAGGGGCGGGACTAGCGCGGCCATCTTGGTGTCATGGCATTCCGCCGCTCAGTCGGCATCCTGCCGTGCTAGTGAGAGGTTCTCGCTGCACTCCGTTGAGTTACCGTGACAGTTTGAAATGTCAGCGTTAATTGAAAATGCCGCGAAGTGTGAAGTGCGTGCTGTAATAAGGTTTCTGACTGCAAAAAACTGTACACCGATAGAAATCTATCGGCAGCTTTCTGAAGTGTATGGGGACAACATAATCACTGAAGGTGGAGTGCGTCAATGGGTCAAAAATTTAAAAATGGTCGAACTCACGTTCACGACGAAGAGCGAAGTGGAAGACCCAGCATAGTGACTGCCGAACTTGTCGAAAAAGTCGATGCCGCGGTCCGTGAAAACCGTAATTTCACAATAACGGAACTCTCTATGAGTTTTCCACAAATTTCACGAAGTTTGTTGCACGAAATCATTACCGAAAAGCTTGGTTACCACAAGTTTTGTGCAAGATGGATACCAAAAATCTTGACAGAGATTCACAAAAATCAGCGAATGGCTGCAGCTTTAACGTTTTTGGACGCTTACGAGAAAGATGGCGACTCATTACTCGATCGCATCGTTACTGGTGACGAAACATGGGTTAAGAATGTGAACTGCGAGACAAAATTCCAGTCAATGCAGAGGGGGCACACAAATTCCCCCCAAAAACCCAAGAAATGCATGCAGACAATGTCCGCAAGGAAGGTGATGGCAACTGTCTTTTGGGACAGAAAAGGTGTGATTTTTGTGGATTTCCTGGAAAGAGGCACTACAGTAAACTCTCAAAGGTATTACCAAACTCTGCACAACCTCAGAAGAGCAATACAAAACAAGCGCAGGGGAAAGTTGGGCTCAAAGATCTTGCTGATTCACGGCAACGCCCGGGCCCACACGGCAAATGCCACTCGTGAAGTTCTCGAATCTTTTAAGTGGGAGTTGTTTCCTCATCCGCCGTACAGTCCCGACCTGGCACTTCCACTTATTCCCAGCAATGAAGAAGTGGTTGGCTATGCAGCTTCAAGAAGAGGTAATCACGTGGTTGAAGGCGCAGGCGGCCGAATTTTACGACGAAGGAATTTCCAAGCTCTTCCGTCGCTACGATAAGTGCCTTAATTTAAATGACAACTATGTAGAAAAGTAGTATTTAAGTGTGGCTTTCATCTGTATATAATAAAAAAAATTTCAATACTTTATTTATTTTTAATTCCAAAACGTAATGTACTTTATGGATAGCCCTCGTATACTGTTGACGTTTCACGTTTTGCAGCCGAAGCGATGGTGCACGTAGACAAACGGAATGACGGATGTGGTAGGTGAATATTTCCTGCTACATCACTGAGAGTGGTAAGTGTTCCGAATGAGTGTGTGTGTGTGTGTGTGTGTGTGTGTGTGTGTGTGTGTGTGTGTGGTCGGGGGCGGGGGGGGGGGGGGACAACTTTTGGGGGGCGATCAACGCAGGGGACGTGAACTGATAACGCGACTGTAACAGACGACCGAATGTGACGTCAGGGGAGCGGCCTCTTTCCGCGCCGCTAATGTTGCGTCAACATGGGGAGGAATGAGGGTCCGAAAATGAGTTAGAGGGACAGAGGGGGAGGGGGGGAGGAGGGGGAGCAGGTCATGTATGTGTGCAAGCGTGCGCTCCCCCGGCGTTTACCTCTCGCTTCATCACCGCCGTCACAGATATAAGCAACAAACCGGCCATTTCCATTCCGGCTATCTGACCGTGCCGTGTTTGTCCAGTACACACTCGAACTACTTCTCTCAGTTCCGAGATTTTGTTTCACTTCTCGTGTGGCCGCCAACCAATCTTGCTGTCATTACTGGGCGACATTACATTTCTGTTAAGAGAAATAGCACTTAGCTATTAATTCTCCAACCATTAGACTGAGGTGACAAAAAAAACATGCGATGTCTGTTAGCCGGCCGCTGTGGCCGAGCGGTTCTAGGCGCTTAAATCCGACACCGCGCTGCTGCTAAGGACGCAGGTTCGAATCCTTCCTCGGGCATGGATGTGTGTGATGTCCTTAGGTTAGTTAGGTTTAATTAGTTCTAAGTTCTAGGCGACTGATGACCTCAGAAGTTAAGTCGCATAGTGCTCAGAGCCATTTGAACCATTTTTGAATCAATTTAAAGATAGTAAAACAAATGTCATGTGACTAGGGCCTCCCGTCGGGTAGACCGTTCGCCAGGTGCAAGTCTTTCGATTTGTCGCCACTTCGGCAACTTGCGCGTCGATGGCGATGAATTGATGATGGTTAGGACAAATGGCTCTGAGCAAAATGGTTCAAATGGCTCTGAGCACTATGGGACTCAACATCTTAGGTCATAAGTCCCCTAGAACTTAGAACTACTTAAACCTAACTAACCTAAGGACATTACACACATCCATGCCCGAGGCAGGATTCGAACCTGCGACCGTAGTGCCTAGAACCGCTCGGCCACCACGGCCGGCAACAACACAACACCCTGTCCCTCAGCGGAGAAAATCTCCGACCCAGCCGGGAACCGAACGCGAGCACTTAGGATTGACATTCTTTCGCGGTGACCATTCAGCTACAGGGGGCGGACACTTTGTCCCTTAATATCATGACGGACCTCCTTCACCCGGCGTAGTGCAGAAACTCGAAGAGGCATGGTCTCAACAAATCGTCGCGCGGGATTAGCCGAGCGGTCTCGGGCGCCGCAGTCATGGACTGTGCGGCTAGTCCCGGCGGAGGTTCGAATCCTCCCTCGGGGATGGGTGTGTGTGTTTGTCGTTGGGATAATTTAGGTTAAGTGGTGTGTAAGCTTAGGGACTCATGACTTCAGCAGTTAAGTCCCATAAGATTTCACACACATATGGAGATATATATGGACTCGACAAATCTTTGGACGTGTCCTGCAGAAATATTATGGCATGCTGCTCCTACAGCCGTCCATAATTACCAAAGTGTTGTTGCTGTAGTAGGTTTTTGTGCACGAACTGACCCCTCAGTTATGTCTCAAAGTAATCGATGGGTTTCATGTTGAGCGATCTGAGTGTTCACATCATTTCCAGGAATTGTCCAGAATGTCCCTCAAACCAATTGCGAACAATTGTGACATTGTCATCTATATATAAATTCCACTGTTGTTCGACTGCGAATCGTCTCTAAGTAGCCGAACATAACCATTTCCAGTCAGTGATCGGTTCAGTTGGACAAGAGGGCCAGGCCAGTCCATTCCATGTAAAAACAGGCGTCACCATTATCGAGCCGCTAGCAAGTTGCACAGTGCCTCATCGACAATTTGGGTCGATGGCTTCGCGGAGTCTGCGTCACTCACGAATCCTACCATCAGCTCTTATCAACTCAAACCGGGACTCATCTGACCAGGCCACGGTTTACCAGTCATCTAAATGGGTCAAATGGCTCTGAACACTATGGGACTTAACATCTATGGTCATCAGTCCCCTAGAACTTAAAACTACTTAAACCTAACTAACCTAAGGACATTACTCAACACCCAGTCATCACGAGGCAGAGAAAATCCCTGACCCCGCCGGGAGTTGAACCCGGGAACCCGGGCGTGGGAAGCGAGAACTCCAGTCATCTATGGTCCAATTTACAATTTGTCCAGAAAGCAGATGGCAGTTATAAGAGTCGAGGGGCATGAAAGGGAAGCAGTTGTTGGGAAGGGAGTGAGACAGGGTTGTAGCCTATCCCCAATGTTATTCAGTCTGTATTTGAGCAAGCAGTAAAGGAAACAAAAGAAAAATTCGGAGTAGGAATTAAAATCCATGGAGAAGAAATAAAAACTTTGAGGTTCGCCGATGACATTGTAATTCTGTCAGAGACAGCAAAGGACCTGGAAGAGCAGTTGAACGGAATGGACAGTGTCTTGAAAGGAGGATATAAGGTGCACATCAACAAAAGCAAAACGAGGATAATGGAATGTAGTCGAATTAAATCGGGTGATGCTGAGGGGATTATATTAGGAAATGAGACGCTTAAAGTAGTAAATGAGTTTTGCTATTTGGGAAGCAAAATAACTGAAGATGGTCGAAGTAGAGAGGATATAAAATGTAGACTGGCAATGGCAAGGAAAGTGTTTCTCAAGAACAGGAATTTGTTAACATCGAGTATAGATTTAAGTGTCAGGAAGTCTTTTCTGAAAGTATTTGTATGGAGTGTAGCCATGTATGGAAGTGAAACATGGACGATAAATTGTTTGGACAAGAAGAGGATTGAAGCTTTCGAATGTGGTGCTACAGAAGAATGGTGAAGATTAGATGGGTAGATCACATAAATAATGAGGAGGTATTGAATAGAAATGGGGAGAAGAGGAGGTTGTGGCACAACTTTACTAGAAGAAGGGATCGGTTGGTAGGACAAATTCTGAGGCATCAAGGGATCACCAATTTAGTTTTGGAGGGCAGCGTGGAGGGTGAAAATCGTAGAGGGACACCAAGAGATTTATACACTAAGCAGATTCAGAAGGATGTAGGCTGCAGTAGGTACTGGGAGATAAGCGTGCACAGGATAGTGTAGCATGGAGAGCTGCATCAAGCCAGTCTCTGGACTGAAGACCACCACACCAACAACAACATGGTCCAACCGATACGCTCACGAGCCCAGGGGAGGCGCTGCAGTTGATGTCTTTCTGTTAGCAAAGCCATTCGCGTCGGTCGTCTGCTGCCATAGCCGATTAACGCCAAATTTGGCGGTACTTACCCAATGGACACGTTCATCGTTCGTTCCACACTGATTTCCGCGGTTATTTTACGCATGGTTGCTTCTCTGTTAGCACTGACAACCCTACGCAATCGTCGCTGCTCTCTATCGTTAAGTGAAGGCCGTCGGCCACTGTGTTGTTCGTGGTGAGAGGTGATGCCTGAAATTTGGTGTTCTGGGCACACTCTAGACACTGTGGATCTCGGAATATTGAATTTCCTGACGATTTCCGAAACGAAATGTCCCATCTGTCTTGCTCCAACTACCAGTCTTCGTTCGTAGTCTGTTAATTGTCGTACGGCCATTATCGCTTCGGAAACCTTTACACATGAATTATCAGAATAGAAATGATAGCTCCGCCAATTCGCTCCCCTTTTATACCTTGTGTATGCGATACTACTGACATGTGCATGTCGCTATTCCGTGGCTTTTGTGGCCTCAGTGTACATTTGTATATACATACTCCATAAGTCACCATACAGTGCATGGCCGAAGGTACTTTGTACCACAGCTAAACACGCTCTTTCAGATTCCTTCCAAACAGAGCGAAGGAAAACGGACTATCTACTTCCTTCCACCACCATAATTTCTCTAGTCTTCGTGGTTCTTATAGAACATGTATAGCTACGCTGATGGCAGCAGTATCGTTATGCAGTCAACGTCACATGCAGATTTTCTTAATTTTCTCAGTAGTGTTCCGTGAAAAGACCATCGTCTTCAGGTATTCCCATTTGAATTCCCGAAACTCTTCGTGCTGTTGCATTTCTTCATTTTCGAGCTTCCTCTTGGCATTGCTTTGGCACTTATTGCTACATTGGTGAATGTATATTAATTATATTTATGTACACATACTTCACCAAAAATTACTGTTAAATTGTTTTGGTTGGCAGGAGAGCCAACACCGTGTTACTAGAGGAGGCCGAAAGGCACGCGTTTTAGCTCGCGCAGGCTGGCGTGAGGTCTGGAACAGGACAAGGAAATTAGAATTTAGAAAAACGGACGTAGCTGGTGGAATACTTCACTGTAATCCGTTAATGAAGAACGTCGGTCTTGACGGTACATGAATCAACATCAATAGTAACTGATAATGGCGCCTTGCTAGGTCGTAGCAAATGACGTAGCTGAAGGCTACGCTAATCTATCGTCTCGGCAAATGAGGACGTATTTTGTCAGTGAACCATCGCTAGCAAAGTCAGTTTTACAACTTGGGCAAGTGCTAGGAAGTCTCTCTAGACCTGCCGTGTGGCGGCGCTCGGTCTGCAATCACTGATAGTGGCGTCACGCGGGTCCGACGTATACTAACGGACCGCGGCCGATTTAAAGGCTACCACCTAGCAAGTGCGGTGTCTGGCGGTGACACCACATAAATTATTTTTTTTGCATAAGATTTCTTGTGAGACAAATACATTTTACATAAATGAGTATATATCGGTAATTGCTAATAAGAAGATACATTTGAATAACGACAGGACTGTACATTTAATTCATCATCATATACAAAATTCTGGTGGAGGGGAGCCGGGAAGTTATGATATAATTTCATTATCAGTTATTTATTATCGAAGGATCTTCTTTAATAAAGGAAGTTGCGAATTGTAAACAGTGTGATGATGCAAATAACGTGAAAGTATCAGAACAACAAAGTGGTAGGAAGAGTTAAGAATTCATGGTGCTGCCACCACTACTGACACAAACTTGGAATCATTTTCTCAATCGTATAGACTGCTTTGTTTGCATTTTCTTTGACCGAATTCCTCCTTGTGTGGCATTCTTAGTATTTATTACTCAGTAATGAAAATCTGGGCTTAAAAAAAAAAAAAAAGAACTGCAGCTCTTCGGCAGAAACCAGGTGTTACAACATCTACAACATATCCGAAACATTATGGATGGAAGTAAGCATTTTCCAGGTATTTTGCGAAAAAATAACAGTTTTATACAATTTAAATAACGGGGACATGACAGCGTAAACGACCATCATTTTAGAATTTAGTATACAGAGGTCGTTTTTTATTCTACACCAACTAAAGCACGGGTTGTCCCACCTAAAACCAGTACGCCTCACGCTCGAGATTCAAGTAACAATGAACTAACTAGAAAAGAACGTAAAATAGTAACGTTAATAAACATATATTCTCCAGTTGGTAACATAACTCTACCACTGCTGCTGTAATTTACTATGCTTTTACGAGAATAACAGAAAACCGTGTCTCTATGTTGCCTCGTATAACTCTCTCATTATATTTAGTTACTTTCGAAATAAAGTACACTATGGGATGATAGTTCTGTTAATAGGAAAAGCTAATCAATAGAGTTAAGCTTTATACAGGATTTGATCGTGTGTTGTGTCTAATGGCTTAGTAAATCAGACTACTCAATTCTTTTCCTAAGATCTTACCCAGCGGTTATAAAGAAACACAGTATGAATAGTATTATTTTGAAGATAGGACAACTCAGTTCCAAGTTCATTTAGTACTTTAAAATATGTACTAACAATGGCCAGCCTATCCAGGCAGTGAAACAGTGAAGTACTGTAAAAGCAGAAGTATGAATTTTGCCTTTCTTGCTACTGTTGAGTTGCTTCTTCAAATATATATTACTCCACGTAAACAATGCTGAACTGCACCCTTATAAATTCCGTTTTAAAAGCGAAAAAGTCCAGTAGATGACTTTAAGGAAGCCAAAAAATTTGGCGAGGGGGGATTTTTAAAAAAGCACTTCCCATAATCAATAAACTAAAATACTAAATTACTTAGATACAAAAGCACACACTTTTTACATTGAACATGTAACTTCCATAAAACATCTTTCTCACTATAGTTTTCTTTCAAAACATTCTTTCAAAACATTTAACAGATTCTAGTAACTTTGCTTCACTCTGACTGAATTTTACGTAATCAGACTTTTACTGTAACACTTTGCAATAGTTAACAAACTTTCTTATTATTTTCACAAGAACAATTTAAATGGTGCGTCTTTATATTAACTTGGCACTTCATAAGTCTGTAAAACAGGATACTCGGATTAATCAGTCACCAGGAAGCAATCCATTATAAGTGTATGATTAGGATGAAATAACAGGGCGAACCAGTTTCTTTAAAGTTCAAGAATGATTATTCACGAATAAAACACAGTTTATATTAATGGTTCGCACTGTACAAAAGTAAAATACCAAAGAAAAATCTTATCTGGTGTCTGTAGGCTTGAGTGTGGCGAGCAGTTATGGCGGCTACACTACCCACATTACGGCGTGCAAGTATCTTGCTGTTTGGGCTCAATTTGTCTTCTTGGCGTCGTTCAGTTTTACATACAGTAGCCCAACAACTCGCAAGTATGCCGTAAGCCGTTTACAGTCTTCATCCGAGGCATTTTTGAGCAAATTTTCAGGCAAAGCTTCTCCTGCTCCACAAGGGTGTTGCCTCAGTCGCTGCTGCCTACAGACTGTGTGACTTACTTCCCACTCTTGCTCTACGTATTGCGCCAATTCGCCCTTGCCACCTTTTCCACTCCACAGAGCCACTTCCGTTTCAAACAAAAGCACACTGGCTTTTACATGACACCTATTTCTTACATTGTTCCTGAGCGTGAGCATTTATTACAATTGTCAAATTTAGATCAACATGAACAGTTTATACATACAAATATTTTACATACAAAATGTCATTTGAAAATTATTTAACGCAATAAACAATTTACATAGTATTTTAGATACATTACTCACAGACAGTGCAAAGAACTTCAAACTCCAGTACAGCACACTTTACTTTACATTTACAGAAAATACAGTATCAATATGCGAAAATTTTAGAGCAAAGATTACAAAAATTTAGATGAGACATAAGCAAATAGTGTTATACTAAGAGATGCTGGAAGCGGTGGCCGAGGGCGTCCGGGCACTTCGTGTGATGACGTCACCAGCAATACTTTGTACTTCTTTAGGCGTGGTGTTGTTAATTTCTCTAGGAATGTTCCGTGTAAGATCGTCTGCTGTGAGAGGATGTCAGCATACACCTTTATTTGTAGTGTGCCGCGTAAATAAAAATCACACCGTGTTCAGTCCGGGGACTATGGAGGCCAGAGTACTTTGCTGACACGTCTGTGCTCAGGGAACACGGTGGTGATTTGGGTTGCTCCGTTTTGTTGAAATACTGCATACAGCTTCTCTGCATCTGTTAATTGTGCATATAAAGAGTCAACGATCTCTAAATATCTGGCACCGTTTAAACTGTAAGAGCCGGGCGCGAATTCTGTCTGTAGTTTCCGGGGTCCTCACTGTCGCTCGCCTATTTCTGTGAAGATTCTCAATGGGGATCTTGAATACTGCTCATAGTGGGGAGTTTACTTCCAGCTTACTTTAGATTCCTTAATGGAACCTGTATTTATGTAACACTCTACAATATCAGTTCGCCGGTCTAAAGCAAACTGCCCCGTTTCTGGGACAACTCAATAACACGAGGTTCTCGCAACAAGTGACGCACCAACACACAGCTGCATTCAACTTTCTGATAATATGTAGCGTAACCATCTTTCGAATAGTCTTCACAAACAATTCGATTAGAGATGATTATCCGGTAAGTGAGGCGTACTGGTTTCACGTGGACACCCTGTATATGTTAATATAGCCAGTAAAGACTATAAGATTTAACAAATTAACAAAAAAATTCCATTTTTCCATCAATAAAAGTTCGAAGAATGTCTAGCGCACAATTGTGAAATACGATACATCCAAAGAAAATACGAGGGTGAGTCAAATGGAAACCTTAAATTTGTAATAACAAATCGGAATTTCGCGCCCTTATTCTGTAAGTTGGTAAGCGTGGTACAAACAGCGTGCAGAGTGGCCTGTAGGTGGCAGCATAGTGCAGATGCAACACATACCGTCGCAGTATCAGTATAAAGATGGCCGCCCCACTTGCGACTTGCACCAGGAAAGAACAGCTTTCTGTTATTCGGTTTTTGCGTAGTGAAGGTGTGAAACCTATTGAAATTCATCGACGAATTCAGTACGGTGATCCATGTTTGTCACAGCAGCAAGTCTACGAATGGAGTAGGAAGTTCACAAATGGTGTGACTTCTGAGGAAGATGCTCCTCGTCCAGGTCAGGCACAACGTCTTGTGACTCAACAGAACATTGCAGCAGTTGAAGCCATAGTGAAGGAAAACCGCCGAGTGACACTGAATGACATTGCAGCATGTTTACAGGTTAGTCATGGGTCACATTGTGCATGATGTACTCCAGTTTCACAAAGTGTCTGCAAAATAGGTGCCACAGTAGGTGACTCCTGAAATGAGAGAACGATGTGTTGATGCTTGTGAAGAACTTCATCGGCGCTCTGAACGAGAACGTGGTGGCTTCCTTGCAAGAATCGTTAGTGGGGACGAAACCTGCGTTCACTTCCATCAACCGGAAACGAAGAGAGCGAGCAAGGACTGGCGCCATTCCTCATCACCAAAACCAAAGAGGGTTCGAACTGAACCATCAGCAGGGAAGGTTATGCTGACTCTCTTTTGGGACGAAAAAGGCGTCATTTTGGAGCATTACATGCCTAGACGGACCACTGTCACCAGTGCACCATACACAGATCTCCTGAAAAATCATCTGCGGCCTGCAATCAAATGAAAGCGACGTGCTGTCAGCAGGGGTCCTTTTGCAACATGACAATGCAAGGCCCCACACTGCCTGTACAAGAGTTGCAACAAACACAGACCTGCATTTTGAGTGTCTTGATCATCCACCGTACTCACCAGACCTTGCCCCGTGTGATTTCCATATGTTTGGACCACTCAGAGACGCAATGGGAGGAAAGAAGTTCCGTTCTGATGAAGAGGTACGCCACGCGGTGCATGAGTGGTTGCGCGGACTTCCAAAAGAATTTTTTTCTTAGGGAATTTATGCACTTTGTAAGCGCTGGAGGTCTTTCATTGAGCGTGGGGGAGATTATGTTGAAAAGTGATACAGCTTTGTGCCACTTCTGCACAATAAATAATTTTTAAAAAATAGTTAAGGTTTTCATTTGACTCACTCTCGTATAAACCTCACATCACCTTCACTGAGTACCAAAAACAAAGTAGAAACTTTGCTGCTTCACAGGACAGGCCTGCTAGACTGCTTCTCCTGAGTTCCCGACCCTGTTTCCTGGCTAGATATAACGACTTTGTCTCGGCGAAGCATGCTAAACAACAATAATTCCTGTTTAATAACGCATACTGGAATCCCGTTTTGATTGTAAAAGCGGTGTGCGGCATTTTATCTGACATCGCACAAAAGGGATAAATAAGTCCATCATCGCGGGCGACCATTCGATAGTCGATCACTAATTGAATCTGGCCCACGCAGTCGCGGATTTAATAACGTGCAGGCCACGTGCACTTCTTTTTTAATTTTTTTTTCGCTGCACTCCATCGTCCACTTATCATTCATTTCTGCTTCCGCATTACGGAATTCAGCCTGTGTTCTGTGCTTTTGTTTCGGCACTGACGTCACCCAATAACACGCATCTGCGTAAATACGAACCTCACGTGATGCCGCAAATGTCTTGTTCCCTTTGACAACAGAATCACTCGCTGCATTCCCGATATCACGGTTTTACCTCTAATTTTTATCTCCACTAATCCAGTTTTCATAAACTTCATTGGAATGTACGTGAAAGTTTTTTTTTCAATTTCTGCTTTCATATTTGCATAGACTAATGCTTTACCATCCAGCTTTTGTTTTTCGTCAGTCATCTGACTGATTGGATGCAGTCCAACTAGACTATGCCATCCTCTTCATATCACTTTGCACGTGACGTAAGTAGTAACTTGTCAAATCCATTTCAATTTCTGTCTTCCTCTACAGTGTTTGCCGTTTCCGGCTCCATCTAGCACCATAGAAGTTAATTCTCGATGTTTCAGCGCATGTGCTATTATCCTGTCCCGTCTTCTTCGCCGTGCTTTTCAAATGTTGGTTGGTTTGAGTGGAGGGGACCAAACACTGAGGTGATCGGTCCTATCAGATTAGGGAGTGATAGAGATGGAAGTCGGACGTGCCCTTTCAAAGGAACCATCCCGGAATTTGCCCGAAGCGATTTAGGGAAATTAGGGAAAATCTAAATCAGGATGGCCGGACGCGGGATTGAACCGTCGTCCTCCCGAATGCGAGTCCAGTGTGCTAACCACTGCGCCACCTTGCTCGGAGCTCTTAAAATGTTCCTTTTATCGCCGATTCTGAGGAGCACCGCATTTCTTACTTTTACAGTCAACCAAATTGTCAACAACCTTCTGTAGCACCACATCGCAAACTCTCCAATTCTCTTCCCATCTGCGTTTCCCACAGTCTGTAATTCTCACAAGGGAACCTCCTCATCGCACCCCCCTCAGATTTAGTTATAAGTTGGCACAGTGGATAGGCCTTGAAAAACTGAACACAGATCAATCGCGAAAACAGGAAGAAGTTGTATGGAATTATGAAAAAAATTAGTAAAATATACAAACTGCGTAGCCCATGCGAAGATAGGCAACATCAAGGACACTAGCAGTCGAGGAGCGCCGTGGTCCCGTGGTTAGCGCGAGAAGCTACGGAACTAGAGGTCCTAGGTTCAAGTCTACCCTCGAATGAAAAGTTTAAATTTTTATTTTCAGTTTATGTGACAAACTCTTACGTTTTCATCACTTTTTTGGGAGTGATTATCACATCCACAAGAAAACCTCAATCGGGCAAGGTAGAAGAATCTTTTTACCCATTCGCCAAGTGTACAAGTTAGGTGGGCCGACAACATATTCCTGTCATGTGACGCACATGCCGTCACCAGTGTCGTATAGAATATATCAGATGTGTTTTCCTGTGGAGGAATCGGTTGACCTATGACCTTGCGATCAAATGTTTTCGGTTCCCATTGAAGAGGCACGTCCTTTCGTCTACTAATCGCGCGGTTTTGCGGTGCGGTCGCAAAACACAGACACTAAACCTATTACAGTGAACAGAGACGTCAATGAACGAACGGACAGATCATAACTTTGCAAAAATAAAGAAAGTAAAATTTTCAGTTAAGGGAAGACTTGAACCTAGGACCCCCCCGTTTCGTAGCTACTCACACTAACCACGAGACCACGGCGCTCCTACGCTCACAATCTCCTTGATGTTGCATATCTTACACATGCATTACTCAGTTTGTATATTTTACTAATTTTTTTCATAGTTCCACACAACTTCTTCCTGTTTTCTCGATTGATCTGCGTTCAGTTTTTCAAGGCCTATCCACTGTGCCAACTTATAACTAAATCTGAGGGGGGTGCGATGGGGAGGTTCCCTTGTCAGAAATATTGAGCCATGCTGCATCTATAGCCGTCCATATTTGACGCCGGTGCACGATTTTGTCCACGAACAGACTTCTCGATAAATATCATAAATGTTTGATGGAATCCATCTTGGGCGATCTGGGTGACCAAACCATTCCATCGAACTGTCCAGAATGTTCTTCAAACCAGTGACGAACAATTGTGGCCCTGTCACATTGCGCGTTGTCATCCATAAAAATTCCATCTAGGTAAAGTGAAGTCCATGAATGGATGTAGATGGTCTCCAAGTAGCCGAACCCAACCATCTCCAGTCAATGACCGGTTCAGTTGGAGCAGAGAGCCAAGTTCATTCCATACGAACACAGTCCACACCATTATGGAGCCATCACCAGCTTGCACGATGCCTTCTTGACAACCTGGATCCATGGCTTCGTGCGGAGCTGCGCCACACTCGAACCCTACCACCAGGACTTACCAACTGAAATCTAGGCTCACCTGACCAGGCCACGTTTTTCCATAAGTATAGGGCCCATCCCATAGGGTTAGGCCCCAGGAGAGGCGCTGCAGGCGATGTGGTGCAGTTAGCAAAGGCATTCGCGTCGGTCCTCTGCTGACGTATGACCAATGGCGGCGCACTGTCCTAACGGATACATTCGTCGCGCGTCTCACATTGATTTCTGCCGTTATTTCTCGCAGTGTTGCTTGTCTGTTAGCACTGACAACCCTACGCAAACGCACTGCTCTCGGACGTTGAGTGTTGCTTGTTACAGATAATGTTATGAACTGTACCAGTACTAACTTGAACCTTATCAACTATCATTTCCACAGTCACACGGGGGTCGGCACGGATAATGTCATCAATTCGACTTTCAAGTGAGGGAGGAAACTGCAACTGGTCGGCCAGAACGGTGTTCGCCAGTCACTGAGTCGCGAACATTTTTGAACTGCTCTACCCACTTATAAAAATTTGCACAACCTTCACCTTGAATAATCATCTTGTGGTGCAGTTCTTCTTGTTGTCTCCGTGCTTGCTTAGAAAATGGGATGAGAAGTTCCGCCTCATGCAAGACACCTTTTTTCTTTTGTTTCACCCATACATGTTTCAGCACTTTTGTGCCATCATCAGTGGGTTTTATTTTCATTTTTAACTGTAAAGTTGTTGTTAACATATTAACATTTTCGTCGTTTAAGGCATAAAGGCATAAAAGTACCACAACTTTAAAACTGTAAGTTACTGAAAGAAAACGTGATACAGTCTTATTTCCGCTCGTAAATACATAACAAATAGAAAATAAATTACGTTTTGCTGTTTGCAGATGACATGTTGTATATTGTGTAGTATAACAGCTACCAAAACAAGAGGACAATAACATAATGTAAGGTATGTTACTTTTCGCCAATTAAGTTATAAATGCAACCTTTACATAATGTTGTAAACGACGAAAATGTTGATATGTTAACAATAAATTTACAGTTAAAAATAAAAATAAAACCCACTGATGATGGCACAAAAGTGCTGAAACATGTATGGGTGAAACAAAAGAAAAAAGGTGTCTTGCATGAGGCGGAACTTCTCATCCCATCTTCAGCTTCAACTTTACACATTCTACAGTATATATTCACTGGTTTCTCGCCTTCAGCAACTAAAAAACGAATAACAGAACGTTGTTCAACTAATGTTGACATGTCAAGCGGTCTCGCCAACTTGAATGGTATTTTTGAGGTTATAAACAAAACAATGTTGACACATACGCTGATCAGGGCTCATCCCAATGATGCCAACTTAAAGGCATAAAAGTACCAAGCTTGCCCTACTAACAGTTTTCTCCCCAGACCAATTTGTCTCTTAAATTACTGGATAACCTTCGTATTACTGCTATTATCACTATGAACGGCCACAGCTGCTGCAGCACAACTACTGCCAGTATTATCTTTACTGGTTCATAATCAGTATAATTTACTCACACTGCCACTTCAGAGACGCAGATTATTTTAATAGCTTGCTGGCGAATCACGTCTCTGCTCTGAGATCCACGACGCCTCCCTCTCATGGCTGGCTTCACCTTGTTCAAAAGCAAATCCGAGTAGTGATGGCTGTTCATTGTACGCTACTTCTCGAGATAATCACAAAAACTGGACCTTCAGCATCGCAAAACATGATAATGGTAGAGCACTTGCCCGCGAAAGGCAAAGGTCCCCAGTTCGGGTCTCGGTCCGGCACACAGTTTTAATCTGGCAAGAAGTTTCTTATTTTAATACTGTTTATCCCATTAAAATTGTTATTTCGTAAGTAACTGTCATGTAAAAAAGATACAGTATGTGTGAAGCACTGGCTCTGTGTAAGACAGGGTCTGATACCCTTAATCAGGTCGGGTTAAATAAATAAATAAATAACTACAGCCAGTTTCCCTCTATGTGCAGACTCAAAGAGACAACAGTGCACGGTCATGACAGCTTTGTGTGTGCTGGACGCGGGCCTATAGGCCTATAGGCTGTGTTCAGCCTTCTATTCTTTGGGGTCGTCTGGCAGGAAGAAATTACGTAAAAGGTACACCTCACTTACTTGATTAACAAGAAGCAGAGTTTTGGCACTGCCCTGTTATGTTTTCACTCCAGCTCTATCCAATCCATCTTCTCTGCCTTCCTCTCTGTCCACCTCGTCCTCTACTCTTTCCCTGCCCATTTCTCTCTCTATCTCTCCCTCCCTCTGTCCAACTTCTCCTACACTCTCTGTACATATCCTCTGCTGCTTCTGCTCATTTGCTCCCCCCCCCCCCCCCCCCCCCCCACTGCCCATGTCCGCTTTCTCCTCTTCTCTGTCCAACTTTTATTCTTCCCTTCCTCTGTTCATATCCTCCTCTCTCTCTCATTTTCCATCTCCTCCCCCATCCACCTCTTCCTCTCCTCTTCCTCTGTTCAGCTCCTTCTTTGTCTGTCTACTCCTTCCACCACCTCCCCCTTCTCTGCCTGTTTCCCTCTCGACCTCTAACTTCTCCTCCAACCTCTCTCTCACCATCGCCTCATTTCCTCTGTTCATATCCTCCTCCGCCTCTCCCTGTCAATGTCGTCCTTCTCGTCTTCTCTGTCCATATCCTCCTCCTCTGTTCTTCTATCCATATCGTCCCCTCTGTCTCTGTGTCCTGCTCCTCCCACTTCCTGTCCACCTCCCCTCTGTTCCTCTTCTCCCTCTCTTTGTCCATCTCCTCTTTCCACCTCTCTGTCCACCTCCTCCTCTCCCCCGCTTATTTCCCTCTCCACTTCCAACTTCTCCTCCAACCTGTCTCTCACCATCTTCTCCCCTTCCTCTGATCCTCCTCCACCTCTCCCTCTCCATATCCTCCTTATGCTCTTCTCTCTCCATCTCCTCTTCTTCTATTCATATCATCCCCTCTGTCTCTTTATCCTTCTCATCCCCCCATTTCTGTCCACCTCTCCTCTTCCCTTTCTCCCCCTCCTACTCTCCCTTCTCTCTGCCCATCTCATCGTTTTCCCTTTCTCTGCCTATTTCCCTGTCCACTTATCCTCTCTCTCACCCTCTCTTCCCTTCCTCTGTTCATATCCTCCTCCTCTGTCCACGTCCTTGTCCTCCTATATCAATCTCCTCCTCTTCAAAATGGTTCAAATGGCTCTGAGCACTATGGGACTTAACTTCTGAGGTCATCAGTCCTCTAGAACTTAGAACTACTTAAACCTAACTAACCTAAGGACATCACACACATCCATGCCCGAGGCAGGATTCGAATCTGCGACCGTAGCGGTTGCACGGTTCCAAACTGTAGCGCCTAGAACCGCTCGGCCACCCCGGCCGGCTCCTCCTCTTCCCCTCCCTCTCTTCATCCATGTCCTCCCGCCTTTCTGTCCACCTCTTCCTTTCATTCGTTAATATGCTTCTCTCCTTCTACTTCTTCCCATTCATTTTCCTCTCCCCTACTCTTTGTTGACCTCTTCCTCCCCCAAATTCCATGTTATCACCCCCACCCAAGTAGGAGATTACTGCTTCTTATCCCCACAGTACTTCTTTCCACACAGTAAGTACCACTCGGAGCAAGTGTGCTTGAAATCGATCAACAGGTTTAGGAAGAGCTATTTAACCGCAGCCCAGCCCCCCCATATGCACATGATAGCATGTCTGTCACAGCAGACCTAGTGACTCGCGCCATATTGGCGGAAGTCTGGCAGGGAGGGCTGACGCAATTATATAAGTAGTGGGACGCTTTGAAAAATCGAGCATGACGTTTTACTATTCGCCGGACGTAAAGGAACTACGTAATGCATGCAGTCGCAATCCAACCGCCAGCCGCGTAAAGGCCAGTGCACGCTTGCCGTCGCGTCACGTCACAACTTCCCACAACGCATTTCAGATGGCGGCATTAGCGACCTTTACACGGGCGCACGTGACTGTTCGCGCCCGCCGGCCATCAGCAACTTCAGCAAAACCGTAGCGTGCCGTGTCGAGTGGCAGACGGGCCGTTCCGCGAATAGCCGTACCCCGTACGTGGCACGTTGCGTTTCGGTAGTTCCGACTGTCCTGCGTGGCGCGTTGTCAAGTCAGCTCGCTGCAAGTGCAGGATGCGAATGCTACTGCTGGAATGTACGTAGCAGCTGTAGCAAGCTTAGAGAAATCAAAGCACTGTCTTCGGGTAAAAGAATACACACACTGTTACAGTTATTTGCCTTTAATTTGCGAACTGGGCTATAATTTCCCCACCGGCCGGTGTGGCCGAGCGGTTCTAGGCGCTACAGTCTGGAACCGCGCGACCGCTACGGCCGCAGGTTCGAATCCTGCCTCGGGCATGGATGTGTGTGATGTCCTTAGGTTAGGTTTAAGTAGTTCTAGGGGACTGATGACCTCAGAACTTAAGTCCCATAGTGCTCAGAGCCATCTGAACCATCTATAATTTCCCTATAATTTCCCGGGTGATTGTAAAAACTACATTTACCATTAATAAAATGTTCCAGGCTATTACGCCGTGATCGAATGGAGTTCACCTTAAAACCCAACGAGCCGGTGAAATCTATTGTCTTCCTGCTATTCATTAAGGACGTCACTGACCCCACAGGAAAAATATTGAAAAAGCGTAACATCGCCGTAATTTACACACCTACACGCAGGATACAAGATCACCTAAAATTGGCCAACGATGCTCGTCAGCTGCTGGAAAAAAAGCTGGAATTTATAGGATCCGTGCAGTTTTGGGGTACTACAGTAACGACGCTATAAAAATGACTAGAAGGGCACAAGGACAATTGCAGAAGGGGGGAGATTGACAGATCAGCTGTTGCGGAACATGCTCTGCATCCGAGAGACCACCACATGCATTTCGATGGAACTCAAATAATGGCAGCGACAAGCGGATACCATGAAAGGTTATACAGGGAGGCCATAAAGATTGTAGAAAACCCCCAGAAATTTCTGTAAGAAGGAGGAGGGCGTGAAACTGAATATCTGGATTCCGGTACTGAAAAAGATACCTTCCACCATGTGATGACAGCAATAGCGGACGACAGCGCTCGACAATGGCATTCCAAACACGTGACGTCACCCCACTGCGCGGAAGATCGCGGAAGCAGAATTTTGCTGTAGACAATAGGGAGCCAGGGTGTGAATCGGACACTCAAACAAGCTAGGATCCGCCTTGAAAATGTCCTCCGCAGCTGGGGACGTTTAACGTTAGGTTTTAAGGTGAAAGCCATTCGACCACGGCATAATAGCGCGGCTTATTTTATTGACTGTTGACATTTTCGGCCGTGAAAGTATACATTTTAAACGACTTCACTGGGGAAAGGAATGGCATCAGATAGTGTTTTCAGACGAATCGAGGTTCTGTTTATTTGAAAATGATGGCCGCGTTTTGGTTCGCCGCAGACGGGGGGAGTGGCATCACAGTGAGTGCATTCGCACAAGGCATACGGCGCCAATTCAGGGCCTTGTGGTATGGTATGGGGTGGTACAGGGTACAGGGTACATCCGCAAATTACAGCTGGTGCGTGTCCAGGGCACTGTGACCAGTGGAGACCAACGTGAATGACATCCTGCGACCCGTAGCCGAACCCTCACTGCACAACATCGCAGGCGCCATTTTTTCAGCAAGACAATGCACGACCACATGTTGCAGCACGAACACGTGCATTCTTGGTGTCACACGATGTCAGTCTATTGCCCTGCTCCACCAGTTCACCAGACTTGTCACCAATCAAAAATTAGTGGTATTTGGTGAATCGATAGCTGCAGCGCTGTGATCCAATGCCAAACACCACAGATGAACTTCGAAACCAGGCGAATGCAACGTGGTGGCTATAGCACAGGACGCCATTCGCGCCTTAACGCGTCGACGCCATCACGCTTGCAACAAGTTATCAGGGCCCACGGCGGACCATGTACCTACTAGGCAACAGGACACATGCTGAACCGGAGTGACTGAAACACTGATCATTTCTGCAGAACACACCAATGTACATCTGTGAAGATAAACGTCCTATCTCTAGTGGTTCAAGATCTTCTGTTTTTTTTCTGAACGTGAGTGTTTTTATCCCAATCTTCTGTTAGTCCATTTCCTCCTCGCCCTCTCTCTTTGCCCATGACCTGCTTCCTCCTCTCTCCCTCTCTGTCCACTTTCTCTATCCACCTCTCTGTCCACTTCATCTGCCCCCCTCTTCGTTCATTTCCTCCTTCCCGCTCCCTGCATCTAGTTGCTCCCATCCTTCTTCTGTCCATCTCCTCTCCCTCCCTTCTCTGACCTTGAGCCTTGTTTATTATTATTACTATTTCCCGGTCTGTAGCTGTATTCTAATCGCATCCATAACCAGAAATACAACTTTTCTGTGAAAACCCTTATTAGAGTATCGTGTAAGAGTTTGAAGCTAACTGGTCAAGAATCTTTTAGATTCTTAGTGATAATGTTTCTCTTTATATATTAGGTATATTTTTATACACGCATCAAAGAAAGTTTTGCATCACCTCGGTTCCGAGAGTACCGTAACCTGTACAGGAAATTGGAACAGAGATCAACATAAACATCATTTCCGCCCTTTTTATTGCACATGAAAACCACCCATTGCAGCGAGATCTTCAGAGCTGGTGGTCCAGACTGCTGTACACACATATATCTCTAATACCCAGCAGCACGTCCTCTTGCATTGTTGCATGCCTGTATTCCTCGTGGCATACTATCCACAAGCTCATCAAAGCACTGTTGGTCTAGATAGTCCCACTCCTCAACGGCGATTCGGCGTAGATCCCTGGGAGTGGTAGGTGGGTCACGTCGTCTATAAACAGCGCTTTCCAAACTATCCCAGTCATTGTCGATAGGGTTCATGTCTGGAGAAAATGCTGGCCACTCTAGTCGAGCGATGTCGTTATCCTGAAGGAAGTCATTCACAAGATATGCACGATGGTGGCGCGAATTGTCGTCCATGAAGACGAATGCCTCGCCAATGTGCTGCCGATATGGTTGCACTATAGGTCGGAGGTTGGCTTTCTCGTACCGTACAGCCGTCACGGCGCCTTCCATGACCACCAGCGACGTACGTCGGCCCAACCTAATGCCACTTAAAAAGGGAGGGAACCTCCACCTTGCTGTCTAAGGCGTTCAGCCTGTCCGGGTTTTTTTCCAAACACTTCTCCGACGATCATCTGCTTGAAGGCGTATGCGACACACATCGGTGAAGAGAACGTGACGCCAATCCTCATCAGTACATTCGGCATGTTGTTGGGTCAGTCTGTACCGAGCTGCATGGCGTCGTGGTTGCAAAGATGAATGTCGCCATGGACGTCGCGGGTGAAGTTGCGCATCATGCAGCCTATTTGGCACAGTGAGTCGTAACACGGCGTCCTGTGGCTGCACGAAAATCATGCTGCTTGAGCGAGGCGTATCATCGACAGTTCCTGTCTCACTGTATCTCTTCCACGTCTGAAAACGTCGCTTTGGGTCACTCCGAGACACCTGGACACTTCTCTTGTTGAGAGCCCTTCCTAGCACAAAGTAATAGTGGCGATGCGAACGAACCGCGCTATTGATCGTCTAGGCATGTTTGAACTACAGACAACACGAGTCGTGTACCTCCTTCCTGGTGGAATGACTGGAACTGATCGGCTGTCGGACCCTATGCGTCTAATAGACGCTACTCATGCATGGTTGTTTACATCTTGGGGCGGGTTGAGTGACATTTCTGAACAGTCAAAGGGACTGTGTCTGTGATACAATATCCACAGTCAACGTCTATATTCAGGACTTCTGGGAACCGGGATGATACAAAAGTTTTTTTGATGTGTGTATATTATATACGTTGCTCCAAAAGGTATATAAAATCACGCTCGTATTCGAATGCAACGTTGTGTCAAAATTACAAAGGAATCGGTGGAGAACTTTGGGAGATTTTGATTTTGAACAAACTAATATTTACTGTTTTATTTATGTAGATATAAACATTCGTTTGTTCACAATCTTAAAGCTTCGAGAGTTCTCCACCGATTCATTTGTAGTTTTGACACAACGTTGCATTCGAATACGCGCGTGTTTCTGTATACCAGCTGGAGAGGTGTATAGTTTATCGATACATATCATAAAATTGATTTGTGTGTGTGTGTGTGTGTGTGTGTGTGTGTAACTCCCGGTTGGAGATTTTATCTGCCCGGGGACTGGGTGTCTGTGTTGTCCTCGTCATTTTATCATCATCATCATTATCATTCGCGACAGTGGCTAAATTGGATTGTGTAGAAATTGGACTGTGTAAAAATTAGGACTTTGTAAGGGCGCTGATGACCGCGCAGTTGAGCGCCCCACAAACCAAACATCATCATCACTGGTGTGTGTGCGTGTGTGTGTCTGCGTGTGTTCCATGTCTCCTCCTAAACCACTGGACCGATTTCAGCCAAACTTGGTACACAAACGAGTATATGTTTCTGTCAGGCGACAATTTTGTAGGGGTAAGAACGACCTTTCTATCAAAAGGTGGAGTGGGGGTAGGAGGTGGAGGGGGAACAAGTGTTGCCCGCGACGCGTCAATTCCAAGGCTTTACTGTCCAGTATTTGAGAATGACAACACTTAGCGACTTTCAAACTAACTTCTCGCACAATTGCAAACCTTTACGACATTTTTTACTCGGTGACAATTCCTACAAAGCGATGAGAGGACAAATGATTATGACATATTTCTTTTCTGCTGTTCATGCAGTAAAAGCAACGCATGAGGTATGACGTTATAATTTATTACTTCTTTACAATTAACTGTATTTGTGACTCATCTTACAGACTGTATGCACATATACCACTGAATGTAAGTGCAAAAAGCCGGCCAGTGTGGCCGAGCGGTTCTAGGCGCTTAAGTCTGGAACCGCGCGACCGCTACGGTCCCAGGTTCGAATCCTGCCTCGGGCATGGGTGTGTGATGTCCTTAGGTTAGTTAGGTTTAACCAATTCTGAGGTCTAGGGGACCTCAGAAGTTAAGTCCCATAGTGCTCAGAGCCATTTGAACAATTTGAGCCCTTTTTTTTAATTGCAAAATTATATCGTCGTAAACAATGAGATGCGTGAAAAACTGCAGCATCATCCACGACTTTTAAATTCATTACTTGTTTGGTGCTGGATCTATTTGCAATAAATTTCTCAAACAGTCCACATACGTAACTCATTGTACAACACAGAGTTCAGGAGACGTGACATCATAAATATTGAGCACAACTCCAGACCTGGTACAAGCATCGACGGACATTTATAAATAAATACCTGCAACGGCCTCGGCCTTGCCGCAGTGGGTACACCGGTTCCCGTGAGATCACCGAAGTTAAGCTCTGTCGGGCGTGGCCGGCACTTGGATGGGTCACCATCCAGGCCACCATTTTTCGGGGTGCACTCAGCCTCGTGATGCCAATTGAGGAGCTACTCCACCGAATAATAGCGGCTTCGGTCAAGAATGCCATCATAACGACCGGGAGAGCGGTGTGCTGACCACACGCCCCTCCTATCCGCATCCTCCACTGAGGATGACACGGCGGTGTGATGGTCCCGATGGGCCACTCGTGGCCCTAAGACGGCTCCAGTAGGTATAAAAAAACATGTGCGTTTTCGAATGCAACGTTGTGTCAAAATTTCAAAGCAGTTGGAGAAGAACTTTGGGAGATTAAAATTTCGAACAAACGGACATTTAAATTGTTATTTGTACACATGACGGAGAGAAAAAACTGTAGAGGAAGACCGAGATTTGAATACACACAGCAAATAATTGAAGATGTAGTCTGCAAATGATACTCTGAGATGAAAAAGTTGGCGCAGGAGAAGAATTCGTCGCCGCATCAAACTAGTCAGAAGAATGAAAAATAAAAAAAAAGATAAATAAAAAGGATCATACATTAAAAGCAGTAGATCATTAAGAGGTAGGAAATAAATTGCAGTTTGACAATAGTGACGAAGAGGAATTTCTTAGCATCTAATATAAATTTCAGTGTTGGTAAATAACTCAAATACTCGCACTGTATTCATCCCGTGTTTGAGAACAAGGGCACTTAGCTTCTTCCAAGAAACTTTTCACGCAACTTCGAGTAAGCTTTTGCTTACAACGGAGCGCGACGTATTACCAAGACTACACTTGTACGAGGGCAGTTCAATAAGTAATGCAACACATTTTTTTTCTCGGCCAATTTTGGTTGAAAAAACCGGAAATTTCTTGTGGAATATTTTCAAACATTCCCGCTTCGTCTCGTATGGTTTCATTGACTTGCGACAGGTGTCAGCGCTGTACGGAGCGGTTAAAATGGCGTCTGTAACGGATGTGCGTTGCAAACAACGGGCAGTGATCGAGATTCTTTTGGCGGAAAACCAGGGCATCTCAGATATTCATAGGCGCTTGCAGAATGTCTACGGTGATCTGGCAGTGGAAAAAACCACGGTGAGTTGTTGGGCAAAGCGTGTGTCATCATCGCCGCAAGGTCAAGCAAGACTGTCTGATCTCCCGCGTGCGGGCCGGCTGTGCACAGCTGTGACTCCTGCAATGGCGGAGCGTGCGAACACACTCGTTCGAGATGATCGACGGATCACCATCAAACAACTCAGTGCTCAACTTGACATCTCTGTTGGTAGTGCTGTCACAATTGTTCACCAGTTGGGATATTCAAAGGTTTGTTCCCGCTGGGTCCCTCGTTGTCTAACCGAACACCATAAAGAGCAAAGGAGAACCATCTGTGCGGAATTGCTTGCTCGTCATGTAGCTGAGGGTGACAATTTCTTGTCAAAGATTGTTACAGGCGATGAAACATGGGTTCATCACTTCGAACCTGAAACAAAACGGCAATCAGTGGAGTGGCGCCACACCCACTCCCCTACCAAGAAAAAGTTTAAAGCCATACCCTCAGCCGGTAAAGTCATGGTTACAGTCTTCTGGGACGCTGAAGGGGTTATTCTGTTCGATGTCCTTCCCCATGGTCAAACGATCAACTCTGAAGTGTATTGTGCTACTGTTCAGAAATTGAAGAAACGACTTCAGCGTGTTCGTAGGCACAAAAATCAGAACGAACTTCTCCTTCTTCATGACAACGCAAGACCTCACACAAGTCTTCGCACCCGAGAGGAGCTCACAAAACTTCAGTGGACTGTTCTTCCTCATGCTCCCTACAGCCCCGATCTCGCACCGTTGGATTTCCATATGTTTGGCCCAATGAAGGACGCAATCCGTGGGACGCACTACGCGAATGATGAAGAAGTTATTGATGCAGTACGATGTTGGCTCCGACATCGACCAGTGGAATGGTACCGTGCAGGCATACAGGCCCTCATTTCAAGGTGGCGTAAGGCCGTAGCATTGAATGGAGATTACGTTGAAAAATAGTGTTGTGTAGCTAAAAGATTGGGGAATAACCTAGTGTATTTCAATGCTGAATAAAACAACCCCTGTTTCAGAAAAAAATGTGTTGCATTACTTATTGAACTGCCCTCGTACAGTGCTTGATAGTGAGAACACTTAATGACTTCCAACAAACTATGAACATATTTTCAAACCTTCTACATACTTTTCCTCGCTCACCTGCTCAGCGTCAAATATCTAAGACATTCGCTCGTTTGTAAAGCAATCAGAAGTTTAAAGCTGTTTCACACACGGGAGTTTGATAGTCTGAAGAAATAGATATCATTCAGGTAATACAGGGTGCTCAAGAAACGTAATAAACTTCGAGGGCTCGTTGAGGGTATCTTGAGGAGGAAAGCTGGAAACGTGATCGGAGTTACAGGTGCCGGCCCCTGGCGCTAGGCCACCCCTCTGACACCAAACGTGACTTTGCGCGCTAGCGGAACGTAGGCGTAAAGTGTCGCATTGTTGTTTGTGATTCAGTCATCGCAGCTGATTGGCACGATCGCCAGTGGAGAAGGCATAGCTAGGTCCAGCACAGACAGGCATTGTCTCCTATGATTACGTTGCTCTGTTGCCTCAACGGATGACGGATTCGGACATGGGTTTCCATCTGCAGTTATTTGTCTCCTGGATGCTTCGAAAATCTCCAGCTCAGTATAGAGGTGAAAAATAAACTGCAGATGGAAATCCGCCTCCGAAACTGTCATCCACCGAGTCAACAGAACATCGCAATCATAGGAGACAAGGCCTTTTGTACGCAGTAGCTAGCTCCGTCCTCTCCACAGGAGAACGCGGCAACCAGTCGCGATCACCGAATGACAAGCAACATTGTTAGACGTCACGTTTTCTGCCGAATGGCAGGCGCCGGCGCCTATGACTTTGGCATCGTTGGATGACGTTTGCAGACACGGGTTTCCTGTACCCAGTTTGTTCCTCAAGACATCCTCTACAATCCCTTAGTCGCAAACTTTCTGGGTCACGCTGTGTACCTCGACAACTCGGACGCTTCTGTTCTCTGCTCTTCTTGTGTCCACTGTGTCCATGGTTCACCTCCAGTCAGGCCTGTCTTCGAAATCCCTTGCTCAGATGAAGTCCTCTGCTTGATACTAGTAGACTCCCACTGTCAACGAACGCTGTCATCGCTTGTCCTACTCTACTTACCACGTTCTGCTTATTTCATTCGTCACCCTGCATTTTGCTTGTGAAGTGGCAGAACTCCGTCATTTAATCAACCATGATTTCCATGATTATATAAATTCTTCCCCAGTTCCATTTCCACAGCTGTTCAATGTTTCTATACCAATTACACCTGTACGTCAGTTTCACTTTTCAGTAATGTAGTTATTGAACATTTTAATACCCATGCACCTACAATTTTTATTCCATTTTTAGGCGTTTCTGAGCCGGCCGGTGTGGCCGAGCGGTTCTAGGTGCATCAGTCTGGAACCGTGCGACCGCTACGGTCGGAGCTTCGAATCCTGCGTCGGGCATGGATGTGTGTGATGTCCTTAGGTTAGTCAGGTTTAAGTAGTTCTAAGTTCTACGGGACTGATGACCTCAGATGTTAAGTCCCATTTTTTTTTTGTACGTTTCTACGATTTACAGTGTGAACAGTAAGCGCAAAACACTGCATCACTGCAGTACGCCTTTTCGAATCGAAAACGTCTCTTAGTTTCCCATTCGTATGCCCCCTTTGCCCCTTTAGTTCTGGGACATATTGTATATTACAGATCTTTCCCACTGATGTATGAGGTTTTGAAACATCTAGCATTTTTTTTTTCATTGTCAAATGCTGTCTTTTGGGCAAATGTTATGAAACCGTCTCTCTATTACTTCTATAAGTTGGGCCTTCAGTTTCCAACTGTAGCGTCAGGATTATCTGCCTAGTGAAAGCAAAGTGATCGACATCAAAGAGATCCTCTTTTCAGGCGTTAAATAAAAAATATGATGTACAGGCGTTGGTTAGAAATGTGCAAAAGTGACAAATGCAACACATTACCGTGTCTATTGCGGTTTAGAAAATCCGTCGGCGTCCAAAAGAACTTTCAGTCGTCTCGGAATGGATAAATACGTGCCGTATACATATTTTTAAGGGAATATTATAGCCACTCTTCCTGCGCAATAGTTCCATGTTGAGGTAACGATGACCCTTCACTCCAAAGTACCGCTCAGACTTACATTACACTGAATGTAGACAGAAACTATTACGGATTTTTGTAGTATTAACGGTATGTTAAACGTCCATGCATGCAGATCATGTAAATCTACTCTAACATTTTGTACAAATTATGATCCAGAGTGTATGAGAATGAAGGCTTAGCTACAAAGAGAGACTGGATACAAGCATTTAGAATTTTCTGTGTTAAAAGGGCGCATTGGCCTCCTTTGTGCTCCAGCAGGCGTATTTTCCCGCTGATCTAGTAATGGAGGGAAGGGTAGAGGGTAAAAGTTGTAGGGAGCAGCCAAGGTTTTCATACAGCAGGTAAAGAGGATTAATGGATATAAAGGGTGACGATTATTGAACTTTATGAAAAGAAACGAAATTAGTTACAAAATGCGGCGTGCACACACTTTTACAAAACGTAAACGTCACTACAGATATTCGGATATGGGTTATGACATGTTCGATATGCTTGCCATCATTGGCGATGATGTGACACACACGAATAGCGAAATTCTGCATGGCCCGCTGAAGTGTCGGAACATCGATGCTGCCGATGACCTCCTGAATGGCTGTTTTCAGCTCACCAGTGGTTTTTTGGGTTATTGCTGTACACCTTGTCTTTAATATAGCCCCACAAAAAGGAGTCGCATGGGTTCAGATCCGGAGAATACGGCGGCCAATCGAGGCCCACGCCAGTGGCCTCTGGGTACCCCATACCCATAATGTGGTGTGTCCCCCCCCCCCCCCCCCAAAAATGCTCCTCAAGCACATTAAAGAGTCACCTGCTTTGATAAAAATATTATGATTCCCTGGGAGATCCTGGCCTCTTCCTAATACCTCCACTGATTTCTTACAGCTTCTAAAGTTCCAATATTTCGCCCCAAAATTCTTGTAACTGAGAAAAAAAACAAATTTCGCCACATGATTAAAAAGAGAGAACCGATAGAGGCACTCAAGGTACCCTCCGCCACACACCGTCAGGTGGCATGCGGAGTATGGATGTAGATGTAGATGTAGATGGGATCGAGCTCCGCCTTGCATGAACCACATCTTGTCGACATTAGGATCACTTTGGATAATGGGAATGAAATCATTTTCCAAAACATCCACGTACTATTCGGTAGTCAGTGTGCCATCAAGGAATATGTGACTGGACATCGCACACCACACAGTCACCCGATGAGGGTGAAGAGGCTTCTCGATCGCGGAATGTGGGTTCTCAGTCCCCCTAATGCGCCAATTTTATTTGTTGACGAAGCCATCCAAATGAAGTTGGCGTAGGGAAACGTTAAAACTGGTAGCCAAATAAAATGTTTGGAAAATAGATGGCTGAAAGGTGTTTGATTTGACATCCTGTGTCGAACAGCCGAGTTCCGCAACCGTCTCTAAAAAACTGGACATACACAGACATTCAAATGAAAGTGGTCTTCGTCGCTATACCAAACCACTGTAGAGGGACGCGAAATTGAAGCGTCACCCATCCGCCAGTGTCAGCCCAGTTTGCAGGTGAATATAAGTTTAATTTAGTGTTTTGTTTATGTATTTTTTAATATTTGTAATGTTTGTGAGTTATCTAAAGTTTTGTGTTTATGTTTGTTTCATGTACGGAGAGGGCGGCGCAACGAACGGAGACAGCATCTTCACTGCCGGGACCAGAGAGAAAATTGCTGGCCACTATACGTCGCTGGTCAACAGCCAAAGAGCAACAGAAGATCCTGAAACCGAGTTGTTGCGTCGTGCTTCTAAAAACTGAAAAAAATAATAATTTGTAATGTTTCTACAGCAATGACGTCATATGTAACACCCCATCCGTCACTTAGCTGGTTTTGGCGTGTGCACCCCAACTAATTGACTAACAGATCAACAGAGAGTGCAAAACTGCCGCAATATCGGATAACGCAAAAAAGTAATATGGCCCTGTGACTCCTGATTGAACTGCGGTGGCAGTGTTGACATTAATTTATTCAGAATTGATCACTTTTAATTAAAAAGGAGTGCACATTGATGTTGTATTCAGCTATTGAACACCAGATGCAAATGTTGAACAAAAAATTAATTAAGAAAGTGACTTGGGATTTCAACTACTTGATTGAAAACAGATGCAGTCGATTAGCACAAATTTATTTTAACTCAAGACCTTCAATCATGACATTACAAGACTCTCCTATCAGGCAGTGGTAATAAATTGCGTTTGCGTGGAGTAAAGCGCGATACTCAAATGTAATTCCTATCGACTGACCCAGGCGTAATGCGAAGTGCGAGAGGAATTCTACAATACACGGCCCATGAAACCCTCGTGGAAACTTTGCCGACGTGGTCCAGCAAATTAATCAGTGGCTGGAGCGGGCGCAATATCACCGAATACAGCGTGGCGGAGCGTCGTCGTTGTGAGGACGTCGGCTGGCCTCGTGGTGCTGCAAGGCTGCGCTCGTCTTCTCACTCCTAGCTATCTAGCTCAGTACATAGCTGAACCAAAACTGCCTATCTCCAAGCTCAATCGTTCCCTTTGCCAAGTCCTAAACTGCAGAGATGCTCACTCTTTCTCAGGCAAGCTGAGTCAAGAACGCCACGTCCGCACTCTAGGCAAGCTGGGAACGGAAGACCTCTACGGAGACTTCTCACAGTCCGCTCTTCGCCTCGGTTTCCCCTCCAGCAAAATCACTTACGCCAATTGCAGCGCAAGTCGCGTTAATTATGCGTCGCTTCCCAGCGCCGACCAATGCCTGCTCTGGGAAGCGAGCAAATTCCCACAAAATTTCCCTTCCTCTCAACTTCTGCTATATAGCTCCTCCCAGGCCACCCATCAAGGTTAGCGTCTGCACAAACACCAAGTTTTCCGGAATTCTGACTCCTAGGAGAGTACTTCACATTCCTTGGTCCTACGTTCCCATCGGAGGCCGGCATATTTCATTCTGTCGCTCTTCGCCTGATTTGCTTCAGACTCTGCGGACCGTGAATTCAGCGTGAAGTTGCTATAGTCACGAACACGCATATTTTGACCTCCGTTGACCGCTCCACCATAGCTTTGCGCGGCTTTCTCGCATGTTTCACAGAAAACGGGACGACGGACATTTATCAACAGGCGAACAAGTTCTCCATCTGTTTCCCAGTACACCAGCATGGAGTCGGAGTCAACCACCCACTCACTGTCACTCATCTTAAGGCAGCTGGAGGCCGCGCCCCATTACCGCTTTTTCAGAGTTTGAGCCGCCCTAAGCTGCCTATTGTCGCTTCCCTTAGCCGCTCCCCCGGCGGCCACGGTCAATTCTGAGTACTTCCCTGGGGTAAACTAGCCTCCAGTAAATCAACGCGTTTCCACAAAGTTTTCATGTCGTGTGAATTACTTTAAAACCATCACCCGACATTAATTATTCCAATACGTCCATACTATACCCTCTACAAGATGCATTGTGCCTTGTCAGTCATTTTTGTTCAGCCCTACTGTTCGCTCAACGTGAGTTAGGTGATCTTTAATGACTTCATGTAAGGGGCATAGTTCTTGCCATCTTACACATAGAAAGTTTATTCATGTTGTAAATGTTCAGTCCTATCTTGCCAAGCCTCATGTTCAAGTCTATATGTAGTATATATGAAGATAATAAACTAATGTATACTACAAAAGTTTAAATACGTGTTCCGAGAATTTATTTATGAAGAATTGTATTAAGGAAGAAGTATTACTGATTTATTTGACAAGATTCTTAAATTTTCACAAAGTTCATCGCGAGTTTGAGTGTTAAAAGTTCATTCAATGTGGTTTTAATATTTATTGAAGCAGATAACTTGCATTAATATAATTTCTGAGAAAAAACAAACTACATCTAAATTGAAAAAAGTTTGCTCAAACGAAGTGGACAGAGTGACGTAATTCTGTGCATACGACTCAAATGGTGATGATTTAATTACAGTTTCGTTCAAGAACCATTCAGAGACAAGTTTAAAATGAATTTCAATAATTTTGAACTGTTTTGTAACTCACGTAGGTGACGAAGTCTGCACATGGTCATATGTCAAAAGAAAATCATTTATACAAAACTTACGTCGTTTCACTACACTACGCACACACATACTAATTCCCATCATGCCCCGTGGCCACTCGTGCAGTTTGAACGTCGTAAAGCAAACCGTTCAATTGTTATGACGAATTTACTTAACATAATTCAGGAATTGTTACCCTGTACGTTGCGCTAGTTATTTGGACATGAAGATTCTTGCACAGGATACCCCTCTCCAGACAGAAGACGACAAAAAGCATAACAGATGTCGCCGTGTTCTGTGTCTCGATCATCTGCAACGCAGTGAGACCAGCACGTAAGCTCGTTTTTTCTCGAAAGCCAGAACGCAATGGGCCGCTGCCCCTGCCAGCAGATAACCCGCGGCGCACGTCGCCGGCGACTTGTTGCCCGGTCCAGCTGGGCCGGCGCTGTAGCGGAGTGGTGGGCGGGCGTGGTGGGGGTAAGAAGGTAGGGGGGGCGGGCCGCGGTGGACGGGGGGGGGGGCGGCCCGGCGCCGGCTATATAAGCGGCGCCGCGACGCCGCCTGCGGACAGACGCCGCTCGCCCGCCACAGCCACACAGCGACTCCGCAGCCCGACCGACCCTCTGCTACTTCCGCTACTGCCCGTCAGTCGCCCGTCAGATCGCAAAGGTAGGAACCCGCTCCGCTCTCTCGCTGTCCAGCCCGACAACCCTCTCTGGCGGGACACGTCTTTCCTCCTAACACCTGCACCGATTTATTATTGCTTTTAAAATTTCAATACTTTTCCTCAAAATTGTTGTAACTGACGAAAAATTAACAGGTCTATAAAAATATGATTTTCTGGGAGATCTTAATCTCTTCCTAACACCTGCACTGATTTATTACAGCTTCTAAAACTTCAATATTTCGCCCCAAAAGTCTTGTAACTGAGAAAAAACAAATTTCGTCACATGATTAAAAAATTATTTCTCAGGAGATTTTTTAAAAATTATTCAGCCACGATATGCAAAATATCTCCTCCCTGCCCCACATCACCCTCCAATATTTCAAAATTGTAACATTTCTTGAAGGTGGTATTGGAAAGTTTGCAGGTATCGAAGAAACTTCGTCATATGCTCACACTGCAGCAATGTATTTCCTTTTTTTGTTTTTGACATCCTAGTCAGTCAGTTTTAACATTGCCCACAGGTAATCTGTACCAAATGAAACCACCATTATAAAAACTATTTTACAACATGCTATGGCTAGGTAGCATTCAACAGCCATTAAGTAAATGAAAAAAAAACGAATTTTAAACATCAGCTGCTTTTATTTGAACCTTAGTATCTACCAGTCTTGGTCGAGGACCATCCTCACAGCATTCAAGGCGTAAACAGATTGGATGAATATATTAATCATTTCCTTTCTTGGCTGATACAATATCCAAAATGTCATGACAGGTATAAGAAAAGAACACGACATGTTCCAACAGCTAACTGATGATACACCTCCAGTAAGCTTCTGTGGAACATATTGTGCTCTTTTCTTATACCTGTTATGACATTTTGGATTTTTTATCAACCAGGAAAGGAAATGATTAATGTAAATCACCTAATACGTTCTCGCCTTGTATCCTGTGAAGATGGTCCACTACCGAAACCAGCATATATTAAGGTTCAAATAAAAACAACCGAAGGCTAAAGTGCGTTTTTCCACGTTATTCGACACTCAATCGATACAAATTCATGTTTATACTTTCATAAAATGTAATTATCTGAGCATCATACATGCATGAAATGAAACTTAGTATGTTATCTATTTAATTACTTGTAAGTATAATCAGAACATTGCTTTAATGCAGTATTTTATAACAACAGATTTGCTTTCAGCTTTTGGTATGGTAGTTTCATTCCGCACAGGTAACTTGGAGATGATCTTGAAACTGTACCAAATCGTTTGTTAAAATAAGGAATCATGAAAGTTGTGTAATCATATAAGGCTTCACAGATTTGATAGTTGATTGGAGATATTAAAACAATGTTTTTACCAAACGGTATTACTAAAATGGGCCACAATTTCGAACACTATAAATACTCGAAAGAGTTCGTGGTACAAAAGAAATCATATATTTTTCTATCTACGAAACTGTGTACTGCCCATAGAGAGTATAGGTAATGTAATTTAGCACATGGCGCCTTTCACAGCGTAATTTTTCACAGAAGTTATACTAATGAACAAAATAGGAGGCTGAAATCTACGGCCACAGAGTTATTTTATTTCCACTTTATTGTAAATACACCCTACCAGCATATAACGTACGTTGTGGTGGCACATTTTTGGTCTGATCTTTAACGAAGTATATTATCTGTTAGAGAAGTATTTACTGTTAACACAGACAAGAGTTATATCTTTCTGTTTCACTTTTCACGCATTATATAGTGCTATTAAAAGCTATAACATTCTTAAAGACCATTCAAAAGCCAAGATCGCATAAAAATTTCTTCATTTAAGACCCCCAGTTTCAACAGTCACTGCTTTCAATGTAATGACTGTTGAAAGCGGTTGTCTTAAATAAGGAATTTGATACGTAATCTTAGCTTTTGAATGGGTTTTAACAACTAAAACAGATCGCCCTTCAATAAACAGCAATATCTGCGTCATCATACCTGTGGATAAAATGTCGGATTTTGCTTATTATCATTTTCCAAATTCAACTAGATATATCTTGAAAATATTGGGGATCCTATGGTTACTTCATTCTGTTCAGCTTGAAGGATCCTCATACACTTTCACTTTGAAGGGGCTACAACGTGCGTTACAGATGAATTGTGAATACCTGTAATAATTGAAATTTTTCCAAGAAAAGAGCATTGTAATTCTGTAACTGTCGCATTGTTCCCAGTAATCGATGTGAAAGTGATTTCTTGTAATCCGTGCAAAACTACGTGGCTCTTTCGGAAAACTGGACAATAAGTCATAACTCTGAAGATGATTACATCAAAAATTTTACTTGCACAACAACGTTATCTACTCATATGGACTATCTTCCAAGTTTAACACATTATTTAATTTCTACTTCGAGACGCACTTCCGATTCCGTTATCATCATGTGTTGACGTGCGAAGTGGGAGAACTCACTTTACGCTGGTGATAGGCGAGGCGAGTATACTGCTGTGTAGCACAGGGTTGCCTACAATGCTAGGGGCCAGAAGAATTGTCAATTCACATCGTCGGGCTTGTACGACAAATCCTTTGTAATCATATTCCAGATGTTGATCTGCCTGTTAGTATATTTTCCATTTTCGTTATCGAATGACAGATTAAATTTCATTATTTCAATATGAAGTTGTGCTTCACTAGACGTAACAAAAGATGCACTACGTAAAGTCGACGGGAAATACTGAACACTCACAAGTCTCTAGAGGTAAATGGTAGTTAATTGAACTTTCTGGATGATAAGAGGCTGTTTGTATGATTTCCCTTCGTTTTTTTTTATGATTCAGAACGTTTCTGACGTCCTGTCGCATTATTATTGTCGCAACTGTAGTATTCTCAGGACCGCCGTATATTATTACCTACAGGCATATCGCTGTTGGAGTAGCAAATTGATTACCATTAACAAGAGTTTCCACCATTACTGATTCTAGAACAATTCCGATACGAACCGAGAAAATTTCACCAATGCTGAGTTCAAAATGTCTATCATCCAGACAGGTAAAGACATGCTTGAAACATTCCAGTAAGAATTTGTGTTACAGCTATGACAGATAAATCTAAGGGATTCCTCAAGTTTGTAACTAAGTCCATTTTGTGTAAATGAGATGCTCTTCAGTTTTATCATTCTGATCCACATACCTCACCAGGCTCACTTTCTGATACATATATGCCCCACCTGTGTACCTATATATTGGTTTTGTCGTCTCTCCAGTTTCCCAAGTTAACTTTCCACTCCCTTCGCCTATCAAAACACTTTTTTTGGAATCAGTTGCCAATGGAACGTTCTGAACAGTGATATTGTGTAGTTGTAGTAATGTTCGTCTCAAAACTGAATTTTGTGGAGATTTACAGGAAAAATAATTGGAACACACAGAACTCATTTCGGCTTTAAATCTGTTTCAGCACGCATGCTGATTGCAGTATTGTGTAGGTTAACAATTCATTTTGTAGTTCCTCCCTGAAGAACTATTTTAAAATGTCGTCATTAGTTTGCCTATGATGTAAATTTAAGATTTTTGGATCACAAAATATTTGTCTATTTTTAAAAATTTTATAATTTGTGTAACATATAAGTGTGATTTTACAGCAGACTGAAACGCAGATAACATTTCACCAATTTTTAAACAGAATGATGGACCACATAAGCTTCCACCCTAGAGTTAAAGGCTAATATGCAGAAACAATTACATTCATAAAAGTTATTGATTAGCATAAAAAAGTTTTCTAATAAGATTTCTACCGTTAATTAGCAGAACTGAATTCAATTAATTGTCAGTCATCTTTAGATGTTCTTTATGAAATGCTGGACATGCATTAGAAAAATCGAAAGTTATAACTCACATTCTAAGTTAAGCGCTACTGCAAAAAGTTCTTTGCACTTGTAAGTAAGATTGAATGTAATTTCTGAAATACTATTGACAGGCAAATATTTTACGTAAATTGCCTTCAAATGATTGCTGATTAATTGAAAAATGAGGTATCAATAAATAATTGAAATAAAAGAAACTGTTTTCAGTTTTTCTCTGTCATTTAGTGAAGGCGGTCTTACGTTTTTCGTTTCTATTTGTTGTGTCTAGACAAGACAGCCTAGACACAATGAGAGGAAGCCGAAAGGCACGCGCTTAAACTCACGCAGGCTGGCGTGAGGTCTGAAACAGGATACGTAATGAATGCTATAAAGAAAAGTACGTAGCTTCTGGAATAATTAACTTTAATCCACATTTGTAGAACATCGCTCTTGTACAGATATAATCTCCATTTTTATATACACTGGTAATGGCGCCTTGCTAGGTCGTAGCAAATGTAGCTGAAGGCTATGCTAACTATCGACTCGGCAAATGAGAGCGTATTTGTCAGTGAACCTTTCCTTGCAAAGTCGGGTGTACAACTGGGGCGAGTGCCAGGACGTCTCTTTAGACCTGCCGTGTGGTGGCGCTCGGTCTGCAATTACTGACAGTGGCGACACGCGGGTCCGACGTATACTAATGGACCGCGGCCGATTTAAAGGCTACCACCTAGCAAGTGTCTGGCGGTGACACCACACTATTCTTCAGTTTTGTTGATCGATAAATCGTAACTTAACAACAAAGAAACGTCTGGAGTACGAAATACCGCCAATATTTCATAAAGCAAAAATTATCTAAAGTTTTTTGGGTAGTTTGGTTTTTATAACATATACCTATGATTATACAGCTAACTGTTTGAAGAAATAGATGCTTCCGAAATTTTAAACCTGGCAGTGAGTGACGACTGTGTTGTACTAGATCAGTTTGAACTAAATGCATAGAAGGATTCCATTATCATACACTCCTGGAAATTGAAATAAGAACACCGTGAATTCATTGTCCCAGGAAGGGGAAACTTTATTGACACATTCCTGGGGTCAGATACATCACATGATCACACTGACAGAACCACAGGCACATAGACACAGGCAACAGAGCATGCACAATGTCGGCACTAGTACAGTGTATATCCACCTTTCGCAGCAATGCAGGCTGCTATTCTCCCATGGAGACGATCGTAGAGATGCTGGATGTAGTCCTGTGGAACGGCTTGCCATGCCATGTCCACCTGGCGCCTCAGTTGGACCAGCGTTCGTGCTGGACGTGCAGACCGCGTGAGACGACGCTTCATCCAGTCCCAAACATGCTCAATGGGGGACAGATCCGGAGATCTTGCTGGCCAGGGTAGTTGACTTACACCTTCTAGAGCACGTTGGGTGGCACGGGATACATGCGGACGTGCATTGTCCTGTTGGAACAGCAAGTACCCTTGCCGGTCTAGGAATGGTAGAACGATGGGTTCGATGACGGTTTGGATGTACCGTGCACTATTCAGTGTCCCCTCGACGATCACCAGTGGTGTACGGCCAGTGTAGGAGATCGCTCCCCACACCATGATGCCCGGGTGTTGGCCCTGTGTGCCTCGGTCGTATGCAGTCCTGATTGTGGCGCTCACCTGCACGGCGCCAAACACGCATACGACCATCATTGGCACCAAGACAGAAGCGACTCTCATCGCTGAAGACGACACGTCTCCATTCGTCCCTCCATTCACGCCTGTCGCGACACCACTGGAGGCGGGCTGCACGATGTTGGGGCGTGAGCGGAAGACGGCCTAACGGTGTGCGGGACCGTAGCCCAGCTTCATGGAGACGGTTGCGAATGGTCCTCGCCGATACCCCAGGAGCAACAGTGTCCCTAATTTGCTGGGAAGTGGCGGTGCGGTCCCCTACGGCACTGCGTAGGATCCTACGGTCTTGGCGTGCATCCGTGCGTCGCTGCGGTCCGGTCCCAGGTCGACGGGCACGTGCACCTTCCGCCGACCACTGGCGACAACATCGATGTACTGTGGAGACCTCACGCCCCACGTGTTGAGCAATTCGGCGGTACGTCCACCCGGCCTCCCGCATGCCCACTATACGCCCTCGCTCAAAGTCCGTCAACTGCACATACGGTTCACGTCCACGCTGTCGCGGCATGCTACCAGTGTTAAAGACTGCGATGGAGCTCCGTATGCCACGGCAAACTGGCTGACACTGACGGCGGCGGTGCACAAATGCTGCGCAGCTAGCGCCATTCGACGGCCAACACCGCGATTCCTGGTGTGTCCGCTGTGCCGTGCGTGTGATCATTGCTTGTACAGCCCTCTCGCAGTGTCCGGAGCAAGTATGGTGGGTCTGACACACCGGTGTCAATGTGTTCTTTTTTCCATTTCCAGGAGTGTATTTATCTGCAGTCAGAGTTTCTATGGTATAGTTTGGTTGCTAAATTGCCACTGCCTAACGACATAAACGATAATTCCCAAAATGCCTCACATTTTCTATAAGTAATATTTCGCAAATTATGATTTCAAAGTTGAAAATTGATGAAGTACTATTTCCCACATCCATGCTTGTCCTTGCTTTTACAAAGCCCATTTTCTTTTATATTTCCTGAAGCACAGTCTGGTCAAAATATGTATGATCGTTTAACGCTAGTCTGATGCTAAGGTAACATTTTTTGTCAAGGTACAATTTGTTCCACGCTAACTTAACTTCGTTTCATGAATACAGTGAATAAATCTAAAATCATGCATTCTAAATTTACAACTAGAAAGAAATTACCCAAAGCGTAATATGTATCAATATTTCATCTACATCTACATCTACATACATACTCCGCAATCCACCATACGGTGCGTGGCGGAGGGTACCTCGTACCACAACTAGCATTTTCTCTCCCTGTTCCACCCCAAACAGAACGAGGGAAAAATGACTGCCCATAAGCCTCTGTACGAGCCCTAATCTCTCTTATCTTCCCGCAAAATATAAGTTGGCGGCAGTAAAACTGTACTGCAGTCAGCCTCGAATGCTGGTTCTCTAAATTTCCTCAGTAGCGATTCACGAAAAGAACGCCTCCTTTCCTCCAGAGACTCCCAGCCGAGTTCCCGAAGCATATCCGTAACACTCGCATGATGATCAAACCTACCAGTAACAAATCTAGCAGCCCAGCTCTGAATTGCTTCTATGTCTTCCCTCAATCCGACCTGATAGGGATCCCAAACGCTCGAGCAGTACTCAAGAATAGGTCGTATTTAGTGTTTTATAAGCGGTCTCCTTTACAGATGAACCACATCTTCCCAAACTTCTACCAATGAACCGAAGACGACTATCCGCCTTCCCCACAACTGTCATTACATGCTTGTCCCACTTCATATCGCTGTGCAATGTTACGCCCAAATATTTAATCGACGTGACTGTGTCAAGCGCTACACTACTAATGGAGTATTCAAACATTACGGGATTCGTTTTCCTATTCATCTGCATTAATTTACATTTATCTATATTTAGAGTTAGCTGCCATTCTTTACACCAATCACAATTCCTGTCCAAGTCATCTATTATCCTCCTACAGTCACTTAACGGCAACACCTTCCCGTACACCACAGCATCATCAGCAAACAGCCGCACATTCTATCCACCCTATCCAAAAGATCATTTATGTAGATAGAAAACAACAGCGGACCTACCACACTTCCCTGAGGCACTCCAGATGATACCCTCACCTCCGATGAACACTCACCATCGAGGACAACGTACTGGGTTCTATTACTTAAGAAGTCTTCGAGCCACTCACATATTTGGGAACCAATCCCATATGCTCGTACCTTAGTTGGGAGTTTGCAGTGGGGCACCGAGTCAAACGCTTTCCGGAAGTCAAGGAATATGGCATCCGTCTGATACCCTTCCTCCATGGTTCGCAAGATATCATGTGAAAAAGGGTGAGTTGCGTTTCGCAGGAGCGATGCTTTCTAAAGCCGTGCTGATGCATGGACAGCAACTTCTCTGTCTCAAGGAAATTCATTATATTCGAACTGAGAATATGTTCGAGAATCCTGCAACAAACCGACGTAAAGGATATTGGTCTGTAATTTTGAGGATCTGTTCTTCTACCCTTCTTATATACAGGCGTCACCTGCGCTTTTTTCCAGTCGCTCGGGACTTTACGTTGGGCAAGAGATTCGCAATAAATACAAGCTAAGTAAGAAGCCAATGCAGTAGAGTACTCTCTGTAAAACCGAATTGGAATCCAATCAGGACCTGGCGATTTATTTATTTTCAACCCATTCAGCTGCTTCACAACCCCAGGGATGTCTATCACTATGTCCTCCATATGGGAATCTGTACGAGACTCAAACGGCGGTATGTTTGTACGATCCTCCAGCGTGAAAGATTTCTCAAATGCTAAATTTAAAATTTCAGCTTTCGTTTTACTGTCTTCCGTTGCCAGGCCAGACTGATCAGTGAAGCCTTCGACCCGCTTACTGATTTTACGTAAGACCAGAATTTCCTTGGGTTTTCAGCAAGATCTTTTGCTAAGGTATGACGGTGGTAGTGGTTGAATGCTTCGCGCATCGCTCTTTTTACAGCACCACGAATACCTATTAACTTTCGCCTGTCCTCATTCTCCCGATCTTTCTTGTACCGCGAGTGCAACTGCCTTTGCTTCCTGAGCATTCTCCGCATTGCGCTGTTAAACCACGGTGGGTCTTTTCCGTCCGTAACCCACTTCTTCGGCACATACTTCTCCAATGCGTGATTTACAATGTGTTCAAAATTTGCCCATAATTCTTCTACGTCCATCGTACCGGAAGTAAATGAAGTCGATTCATTTACTAAGTGGGATGCTAACAACCGCAAAGATTAATTTTGTTTTTCTTATTTCGTAGCTTCTGTTTGTTATATAATAGAACCTGTAGACTATGAGATTTGCTTTTAATAAAGTACTTGCAAAATTTTTCATCAGTCCATGCGTAAGTTCTAATTTATGAAACTTTATTTTCTATTTTTCAACAGAGCAAATAGAGTCTCATCGTGTTGGATTCCATTTCAGCTGTTGTGCCTAGCGATTAATTTTGACTGGCTTCCTTCCTTTTTTGAAGTAGTCTCACATATCTTCATTGAAATTTCGAAACGGGGACGTTGTAGCTTAATTTTCTTATTTTTTTTTTTTTTCACCAAACCTCAAACTCTCAACAGGTCATTTTCAATATGGACATTTCATGGTAGATTTCCACTACAATTTATACTCTACCCTCTGGTCTGACGAAGTTTTCTCTCTTTTATACTGCCATAACAAGATTCTCATTTTTTAAATATCGTCCTTGATATTTCGCTTTCGCTACAGATGCTGCGCCGCTCTCTGATTTCATATAATGAGAACTGATTCAGCTCGCAATTACGTTAGAATATTTATAATATGATTTCCGTTCACAGAATGCAGGAATATTTTTGCGGAGGGAAAATTGCATTTCTTTCCGTGTTCTTAGAAGTTACAGACACGACAGCTGTCGCCAAGAAATTTTCAAAACACAAAAGGTAATAGCTAAGCGCATCAAAGAAATGCAATCAGTTACCACAAACGATGTCAACAAAAGATTGCAGAAATCTTGAGTTGTACGCTTAAAGAGTTCATTTACGCACGAATACAGTCGTACAATATAGCCTTTTGACCACTATATAAAACCCTGAGAAAATGTCAGCCTGATTTTGAAAATGTGTTAAGACTCTGTAACGAAAAAGAAGTGGCAGAATTGCTAGCAGGTTTCATACTGAGTGCACTGCTCCAAACAGATCTTCAATTAATAGCGACATTCTTTCACTCTGATAGGCCAAAAAGTCATGTCTGTAATCCTACTTATGAGAAGGACAAGGGAACACAGCATCAGCGACACCTCATGAAACATGTTCTGCGTTGAAGTGTAGCTATACTAGCTAATTAGAAAGAAATTAAGTCAATTCATAAAAAAAGGTGTCTTCAGACATAAAAGAAACTCTGGGTGTGCCACGAGGGAAAGTTAGAGGTTCATTACTTTTCACAATACACTGGGTATCCCTCAAATGTTACAACAGACTTTGAGGCTTCTAGAGGGCATCTCGAGAAATTAACTGAGTGCAGGGACCTGTATCCAGAAATGCTACAGAGTGTCGAAGTTATAGGCACCAACACCTGTAACTAGGCAAACCTTGCGGCAGAAAACGTGACTTTGTATGCTGACGGACCATAGGCGGAACGTCTTGCGATGTTGTTTGTTACTCAGTAATCGCGACTGATTGCAACGATCGCCAATGGAGAAGACAGGGCTAGCTGTAGCATATATAGGGCTTGGCTCCTTTGAATGCGATGCTCTGTTGAGCTGGTGGATGACGGTATTGGACATGTGTTTAGATCTGGAATTTATTTTTCACATGTATACCGACAAACATTATAGAGTTTACGAGGTTACAGGAGGAAAAAAACTCTATGTGGAAACTCGTGTCCAAAACCGTCATCCACCAAGGAAGCAGAGCATTGCATTCGTAGGAGTCAAGACGTGTCTCAGCAGCAACTAGCTCCGTCGTCTCCACTGGCGATCGTAGCAATCAGTCGCGATCACTGAATAGCAAACGTCATTGAGAGAAGTTCCCACCACGGTCCGTCAGGGTACTAGGTCTCACTTCTACATCTACATCTACGTCTACGTCCATACTCCGCAAGCCACCTGACGGTGTTTGTCTGAGGGTACCCTGAGTACCTGAATCGGTTCTCCCTTCTATTCCAGTCTCGTATTGTTCGTGGAAAGAAGGATTGTCGGTATGCCTCTGTGTGGGCTCTAATCTCTCTGATCTTATCCTCATGGTCTCTTCGCGAGATGTACGTAGGAGGGAGCAATATACTACTTGACTCCTCGGTGAAGGTATAGTCTCGAAACTTCAACAAACGCCGTACCGAGCTACTGAGCGTCTCTCCTGCAGAGTCTTGCACTGGAGTTTATCATCAGCTCCGTAAAGCTTTCGCGATTACTAAATGATCCTCCGTTGGATCTTCTCTATCTCTTCTATCAACCATATCTGGTGTGGATCGTACACCTGTGAGCAGTATTCAAGCAGTGGCTGAACAAGTGTACTGTAACCTACTTTCTCTGTTTTCAGATTGCATTTCCTTAGGATTCTTCCAATTAATCTCAGTCTGGTATCTGCTTTACCGACGATTAATTGTATATGGTGATTCCATTTTAGATCCCTCCTAATGCCTACTCCCAGATAATTTATGGAATAACTGCTTCCAGTTTCTGACCTGCTATATTGTAGCTAAATGATAAAAGATCTTTCTTTCAGTGTATTCGCAGCACATTGCACTTGTGTACATTGAGATTCAGTTGCCATTCCCTGCGCCATGCGTCAATTCGCTGTAGATCCTCCTGCATTTCAGTACAATTTTCCATTGTTACAACCTCTCGATATACCACAGCATCATCTCAAAAAGCCTCAGTGAACTTCCGGTGTTATCCAGAAGGTCATTTATGTATATTGTGAATAGCAACGGTCCTACGACACTCCCCTGAGGCACACCTGAAATCACTCTTACTTCAGAAGCCTTCTCTCCATTGAGAATGACATGCTGCGTTCTGTTATCTAGGAACTCTTCAATCCAGTCACACAATTGGTCTGATAGTCCATATTCTCTTACTTTGTTCATTAAACGACTGTGGGAAACTGTATCGCAGGCCGCGATGGCCGTGCGGTTCTAGGCGCTGCAGTCCGGAACTGCGGGACTGCTACGTTCGCAGGTTCGAATCCTGCCTCGGGTATGGATGTGTGTGATGTCCTTAGGCTAGTTAGGTTTAAGTAGTTCTAAGTTCTAGGGGACTGATGTCCTAAGATGTTAACTCCCATAGTGCTCAGAGCCATTTGAACCTAAGATACTACGTCCAATAGTGCTCAGAGCCATTTGAATCATTTTTTTGGAACTGTATCGAACGCCTTGCCGAAGTCAAGAAACACGGCATCTACCAGGGAACCCGTGTCTATGGCCCTCTTACTCTCGTGGACGAATAGTGCGAGCTGGGTTTCACACGATCGTCTTTTTCGAAACCCTTGCTGATTCCTACAGAGTAGATTTCTAGTCTCCAGAAAATACTCCATACTCGAACACAAAACGTGTTCCAAAATTCTACAACTGATCGACGTTAGAGATATAGGTCTATAGTTCTGCACATCTGTTCGACGTCCCTTCTTGAAAACGGGGATGACTTGTGCCCTTTTCCAGTATTTTGGAACGCTACGCTCTTCTAGAGGCCTACGGTTCACCGCTGCAAGAAGGGGGGCACGTTCCTTCGCGTACTCTGTCTAAAATCGAACTGGTATCCCATCAGGTCCAGCGGCCTTTTCTCTTATCAGCGATTTTAATTATTTTTCTATCTCTCTGTCATCTATTTCGATATCTACCATTTCCTGTCGAACGGGTGGCCTAGCTGCAGGCGCCGGCGCCTATAACTTTGGCGCTCTGTAGCGTCGTTGAATTAAATTTCCGGATGCGGTCCCCTATCCTCACTTAACTCCGCAAGACACCCTCCAACACCTCGAAGTTCGTCAATACATCCTCTACAATCCCTCGAAATCGGTCCTAATATTTCTGCATATACGACCTAATAGATAACGTTTTGAAGTTGCGTGATGCTTTTTGTGGATGATGCTGTCGTACACAGAGAAGTCGCAATGCTGGAAAAATTGTAGCTAAATGTGGAAACACCTAGAGAGGATAGACACTTGGTGCAAGGAGTGCCAACTGACGCTCATCATAAACAAATGGAACGTATTACATGTAAGTAGTCGTAAATACTTATTAGTGTTCGATTACAGGATTGCAGAACAATTTGTGGAAGCTGTTACTTCCATAAAATTTCTACAAGTATGCTTACAGAGCGATTTGTAGTGGGACGACTGCATAAAACTGATCACAGGAAAGGCAGATGCCCGACTGAGATTCATTGGAAGAATCCTCAAGGAGTGCAGTCCATAAACAAAGAAACTGGCTTAGAAAACACTCGTCCGACCAGTATGTGAATACTGTTCATCAGTCTGGGATCCATACCAGAGCCGCGTGGGATTAGCCGTGCGGTCTCAGGCGCTGCAGTCATGGACTGTGCGGCTGGTCCCGGCGGAGGTTAGAGTCCTCCCTCGGGCATGGGTGTGTGTGTTTGTCCTTAGGATAATTTAGGTTAAGTAGTGTGTAAGTTTAGGTACTGATGACCTAAGCAGTTAACTCCCATAAGATTTCACACACATTTGAATATTTTTAACATTTCCATACCAGATAGGACACATAGCACGAATAGAGAAGATCCAAAGAAGAGCAGCACGTTTCGTTAGAGGTTCCATTTAGTAAGCTTGTAACCATCAGTGATACGATAAGCCATCTCCTGTGGCAGACGCTGCAGGAGAGGCTTTCTGCATCACGGTATGGTCCACTGATAAATTTCCGAGAACAGTCAACCAATATGGTAGAGCACTTGCCCGCGAAAGGCAAAGGTCCCGAGTTCGAGTCTCGAGTCTCGGTCGGGCCAGGAAGTTTCATATCAGCGCACACTCCGCTGCAGAGTGAAAATCTCATTCTGGAACCAATATGTTGCTTACTCCTACTTATATCTCGTGAAAAGACCATGAAGATAAAATCAGAGAGATCCGAGCCCAGACGGAAACTTGTCTTCCCGCAAACCATAGACTGGAGCAAGAAAAAGAGGTGCACGAAGTGCTCTCCGCCACCCACCGTAAGGCGGCTCTTGAGGTACAGATGTGGATATACCGGCACTTATAAGAAATGGAAAGATCACATAGACAAGTCACAGACAAAGCAGGTGGCCGATATCGGTTCATTGGTTGAATCCTAGGGAAATTAATGCATTGCAGAGAGGAAATTGAGAAAATTGTTTACAAGGACTACCGTGACACATCTCGTAAAGCTACTAATGTGTGCAGGACCTGCACAAAATAGGCTACATGGCGTAGCCGCGCGGTCTGGGGCGCCTTGTCATGGTTGGCGCAGCTCCCACCCTCCCATCGGATGTTCGAGTCGTCCCTCGGGCATGGGTGTGTGTGTTGTGCTTAGCGCAAGTTAGTTGAAGTTAGATTAAGTAGTGAGTACGTCTTGGGACCAATGACCTTACCACAAACTTCCAAAATTCTTCCAAAATAGGCCTAACGGGGGCTACTAAACAATACAGAAAAGAGCAGCATCAATGGAGACAGGACCACATACAAGTTCCTGAGTACCGTTCCACGACTTCAGACCCAGAAAAAGGCCACTGTAGCCATGGGCGAAACTTTGGTGTCTCCAGTGTAGTTTTTTTTTTTCATTACTATGCGGTACGATACTCAGAAAACTTTTCTGTCAAGTGACTCTGGCCGCGGAAGCCTATGCAATTGTATAGAGACAGGTTCGTTCGACTCACGTGAGAAGGACGTGGTAATGCTGAAAAAACTAAATCGAAGACAGGCGTTAGCTGTTCCGTAAAGAGCTGCGTACAAAACTTACGAATTCAACTGAGTGATCTATAAATACACTGCATCGTCTTACAGAAAATATTAGATGAGTTATCTCATGCATGGAGACATTAGAGCAGTGATTCCTCCATACGCGAATGGATCGGGAAAAAGACGTTAATACACTGTACAGGGGGAAATACCCCCCAGGCGCTTCACAGTGGTTTGCAGAGAATGGGTGCTGAAGTCGATTATCCACCGTTTCCAACTTACTCACTTATATCGCGCTATGCTTGATGTTCTTAACAACGGTTCGTTGCAGAAGTTCGAATCTAATGAATTTCGCAATTTATTCGCCAGCTGCGAATTAGTTGACGTCAGCTGTATTAGGTATAGATGAATCACCTATTGGTGACACAGGAAAATTTGTGCTAGACCTGGACTCCAACCCGGACTTCCCGCTTATTGCCTTAACAACTTGGGATATCCGTGCACGCTTCACGTGCCTAGCCAAACCCCCACCTGCCACGATGTCTGCGCCGCTCCTGCTCACAGCATTACACGGATACCCGCAACAACTTAAAAGAAACAAATTTGTTCAATGTCAGCACAATTAACACAATTTTCTTCGTCTACGGCCGTCTAGGAACAGACACGGTGAAATAAATTTCCTTGAGACAGAAAAATTTCTGTCCATAAATCAGCTCTGCTTTAGACAGAATTGCTCATTTCACACTCCAGCTTGCCCCCTTTTCCCACCTGATATCCTGCGAACCACGGATGAATGGCAACAGACAGATTCCGTGTTCCTATGTTTTCAGAAGGTGTCTGACAGGGTGGCCCACTGACAACTGTTAGCGAAGGTCGGAGCGTGTCGAATAGGTTCCCTGGCGCGTGAGTGGCTCGAAGCCTTCATAGATAATACAACACAGTGTCTTGTCATAGAAGAGGAGTGTTCATCAGAGACAAGGATATCGTCAGGAAAGCCGCCAGGAACTGTGTCATAGGACCGCTATTATTTTTATGTGATCAAAAGTATCCGGACACCTGGCTGAAAATTACTTACAAATTCGTGGCGCTCTCCTTTGGTAATAGTGGAAATCAGTATGGTGTTGGCGCACCCTTTGCCTTGATGACAGCTTCCACTCTCGTAGGCATACGTTTAATCAGGTGCTGGAAGGTTTCTTGGGGAATGGCAGCCTATTCTTCATGGAGTGCTGCTCTGAGGAGAGGTATCGATGTCGGTCGGTGATGCCTGGCACTAAGTCGGCGTTCCAAAACATCTCAAAAGTGTTCTATAGGTCAGGACTCTGTGCAGGCCAGTCCATTACAGGGATGTTATGGTAGTGTAACCACTCCGCCAGAGGCCTTGCATTATGAACAGGTGCACGATCGTCTTGAAAAATAAAATCGCCTTCCCCGAATTGCACTTCAACAGCGGAAAGCAAGAAGGTGCTTAAAAGATCAATCTAGACGTGTGCTGTGATAGCGCCACGCAATACAACAAGAGCTGCAAGCCCCCTCCATAAAAACACGACCACACCATAACACCACCGTCTCCGAATTTTACTGTTGGCAGTACACACGCTGAAAGATGACGTTCACCGGGCATTCGCCATACCCACACCCTGCCATTGGATCGCCACATTGTGTACCGTGATTCGTCACTCGACACAACGTTTTTCCACTGTTCAGTGGTCGAATGTTTACGCTCCTTACACCAAACGACGCGTCGTTTGGCATTTACCGGCGTGTTGTGTGGCTTATGAGCAGCCGCTCGACCGCTAAATCCAAGTTTTCTCGCCTCCCGCCTAACTGTCATAGTACTTGCAGTGGATCCTGATGCAGTTTGGAATTCCTGCGTGATGGTCTGGACAGTTGTCTGCCTCTTACACATTACGACGCTCTTCAACTGTCAGCGGTCTCTGTCAGTCGACGAGGTCGGTCTGTACGCTTTTGTGCTGTACGTGCACTTTCACGTTTGCACTTCACTATCATATCGGAAACAGTGGACCTTGGGATGTTTAGGTATGTGGAAATCTCGCCTACAGACTTGTGACAAGTGACATCCCATCACGTGACCACATTCGAAGTCCGTGAGTTCCGCGGAGAGCCCCATTCTGATCTCTCACGTTGTCTAATGACTACTGAGGTCGCTGATATGGAGTACCTGACAGTAGGTGGCACCACAATGCACCTAATATGGAAAACGTATGTTTTGTGGGTGTCCAGATACTTTTGATTACATGGTATATGTAAATGATTAGGCGGACGGGGTGGGCAGTAACTTACTGCTGATTGATAATGATGATGCTGTGGTGTACACCACCGCCATGCACCATGCGTCAATTCGCTGCAGATCCTCCTCCATTTCAGTACAATTTTCCATTGTTACAACCTCTCGATATACCACAGCATCATCCGCAAAAAGCGTCAGTGAACTTCCGATGTCATCCACTAGGTCATTTATACACTCCTGGAAATGGAAAAAAGAACACATTGACACCGGTGTGTCAGACCCACCATACTTGCTCCGGACACTGCGAGAGGGCTGTACAAGCAATGATCACACGCAAGGCACAGCGGACACACCAGGAACCGCGGTGTTGGCCGTCGAATGGCGCTAGCTGCGCAGCATTTGTGCACCGCCGCCGTCAGTGTCAGCCAGTTTGCCGTGGCATACGGAGCTCCATCGCAGTCTTTAACACTGGTAGCATGCCGCGACAGCGTGGACGTGAACCGTATGTGCAGTTGACGGACTTTGAGCGAGGGCGTATAGTGGGCATGCGGGAGGCCGGGTGGACGTACCGCCGAATTGCTCAACACGTGGGGCGTGAGGTCTCCACAGTACATCGATGTTGTCGCCAGTGGTCGGCGGAAGGTGCACGTGCCCGTCGACCTGGGACCGGACCGCAGCGACGCACGGATGCACGCCAAGACCGTAGGATCCTACGCAGTGCCGTAGGGGACCGCACCGCCACTTCCCAGCAAATTAGGGACACTGTTGCTCCTGGGGTATCGGCGAGGACCATTCGCAACCGTCTCCATGAAGCTGGGCTACGGTCCCGCACACCGTTAGGCCGTCTTCCGCTCACGCCCCAACATCGTGCAGCCCGCCCCCAGTGGTGTCGCGACAGGCGTGGGTGGAGGGACGAATGGAGACGTGTCGTCTTCAGCGATGAGAGTCGCTTCTGCCTTGGTGCCAATGATGGTCGTATGCGTGTTTGGCGCCGTGCGGGTGAGCGCCACAATCAGGACTGCATACGACCGAGGCACACAGGGCCAACACGCGGCATCATGGTGTGGGGAGCGATCTCCTACACTGGCCGTACACCACTGGTGATCGTCGAGGGGACACTGAATAGTGCACGGTACATCCAAACCGTCATCGAACCCATCGTTCTACCATTCCTAGACCGGCAAGGGAACTTGCTGTTCCAACAGGACAATGCACGTCCGCATGTATCCCGTGCCACCCGACGTGCTCTAGAAGGTGTAAGTCAACTACCCTGGCCAGCAAGATCTCCGGATCTGTCCCCCATTGAGCATGTTTGTGACTGGATGAAGCGTCGTCTCACGCGGTCTGCACGTCCAGCACGAACGCTGGTCCAACTGAGGCGCCAGGTGGAAATGGCATGGCAAGCCGTTCCACAGGACTACATCCAGCATCTCTACGATCGTCTCCATGGGAGAATAGCAGCCTGCATTGCTGCGAAAGGTGGATATACACTGTACTAGTGCCGACATTGTGCATGCTCTGTTGCCTGTGTCTATGTGCCTGTGGTTCTGTCAGTGTGATCATGTGATGTATCTGACCCCAGGAATGTGTCAATAAAGTTTCCCCTTCCTGGGACAATGAATTCACGGTGTTCTTATTTCAATTTCCAGGAGTGTATATGAAATCACTCTTACTACGGTTCTGTCCACTGACAATCACATGCTGCATTCTGTTATCTAGGAACTCTTCAATCCAATCACACAATTGGTCTGATAGTCCATATGCTCTTGCTTTGTTCATTAAACGACTGTGGGGAACTGTATCAAACGCCTTGCGGAAGTCAAGAAACAGGGCATCCACCTGTGAACCCGTGTCTATCGCCCTCTGAGTCTTGAGGACGAATAGCGCGGGCTCGGTTTCACACCATCGTCTTTTTCGAAACCCATGCTGATTCCTACAGAGTAGACCGGCAAGATGCCACAAGCTGTCGCGCTACATCAGTTCCGCCACCTTCACACTGAGAAAAAGGAATACATCGCCTTTAGCTGTCGGAGCGTGAGGTTGCTACACCTGTCGATAGCGTGCGAGTAAGTCACACAACTACTGCATCTTTTTTATTCTTGGGGCTGATGACGTCATTTCAAATACGTCAGCTCAGTCAGATACGCCATAAGTCAGAACTGCGGCGTGTGATTCGGATCAAATTAAGTTTCGTATACACGTTCCAGTCACGTTCACGACACAACTGGCTGTGTTCAATGTCAACGTGCAGTAACCACTCACAGACCGCATGTGGCAGCATTAGCGCTGGAGGGTGTATAAAGCGTGTCGGGGAGACGTGGTAAAACAAGGCAGTCATTGTCGTAATGTGGAAACGGAGCGATTTGTGAACTGGCTAAATGTTTAAACTGTTCGCGTGCTGCCATGGTATGGCAAAATGGTATCATATACAACTGCTAGCGCGACGAAAAATTCGTACCCAAAGACTGGGACCTGGGAAGTTATGCGAGTCACACCAAAAGAAAGGCAGTAGGAGTAATCCACTAAATTACAGGCCCATACCATTAACATCGATATGCAGCAGGATTCTGGAACACATATTGTATTCGATCATCATGAAATACCTCTAAGGAAACGGTCTATCGACACACAGTCAACACGGATTTCGAAAACATCGTTCTTGTGAAACACAAATAGCTGTCGACTCACACGAAGTGTTGAGTGCTTTCGACAAGGGATTTCCAATTGATTCCGTGTTTCTAGGTTCCCAGAAGGCTGTACTACACAATCGGCTTGTACTGAAATTCCGTACTTATTGAATACAGTCTCACTTATGTGACTGGATCTGTGATTTCCTGTCAGAGAGGTCACAGTTCATAGTGACTGAAGGAAAGTCATCGAATAAAACAGAAGTGATTTCTGGCGTTCCCTAAAGTAGTGTTATAGGCCCTTTGCCGTTCCTTATCTATTTAAACGATTTGGGAGACAATCTGAGCAGCCGTCTTACGTTGTTTCTGCAGATTCTGCTGGTGTTTATCGTCTGGTAAAGACATCAGAAGATCAAAATTAATTGCAAAGCGATTTAGAAAACATATATGTACACACATTACCCCTTGTTCCATAGATCACGAATACAACATTTCGTAATGATGTGGAACGTGTCACTTTAACATAAGTTTTCTTTGCACAAAATAATTAATTAATTTTTTTGCAGTTACTACTTCATATCTAAGAACTCATCTATTGAGTAGGAGTTGTCATTCAGAAATTATTTTAATTTGCTTTTAAATGTTGGTTGGCTATCTGTCACACTTTTAATGCTATTTGGCAAATGACCAAAGATTTTTGTGGCAGCATAATTCACCCCTTTCTGTGCCAAAGTGAGATTTAATCCAGAATAGTGGATATCATCCTTTCTTCTAGTGTTGTAGCTATGTACTTCGCTGTTATTTTTGAATTGGGATGGGTTATTAATGACAAATTTCGTAAGTGAATATATGTATTGCGAAGGTACTCTGAATATCCCGAGTTCTTTAAATAAATGTCTGCAAGGTGTCTGCATCGTGCGAAAATTGGCAATTGACCATAAATAGTGAAAAGTGTGAGGTCAAACACATTAGTGCGAAAAGGAATCCTTTAAACTTCGGTTACACGAGAAATCAGTCAAATCTAAAGGTGTAAATTCAGCTAAATACCTAGGATAGTTTGGAAATTTGTGGTAAGGTCTCATGGGACCAAACTTCTGAGGTCATCCGTGCATAAGCCTACACATTATTTAATCTAACTTAAACTAACTTTTCGCTAAGGACGACACACACACACACACACACACACACACACACACACACACACACACGCCAGAGTGAGGATTCGAACCTCCGACGGGGGAGCCTCGCGGTCCGTGACAAGACGCCACAGACCGCGCGGCTACTCCGCGCGGCTACTCCGCGCGGCTAAATACCTAGGTATTACAATTACGAACAACTTAAATTGGAAGGAACACACAGAAAATGTTGTGCGGAAGGCGAAACAAAGACTGCGTTTTTTTGGCAGAACAGTTAGAAGATGCGTCAGGTTTAGTAGGGAGACTACGTATGCTACGCTTGTCCGTCCTCTTTTAGAATACTGCTGCGCGGTGTGGGATCCTTACCAGAAGGAAAGACAGAGTACATCGAGAAAGGTCGAAGAGGGGCAGCACGTTTTCTATTATCGAGAAATAGGGGAGAGTGTGTCACAGACGTGATACAAGATTCGTGGTCCAAATAATTAAAACAAAGGGGTTTCTCGGTGCGGCGGTATCTTCTCGCGAAATTTCAAAACACCAACGATCTCCTCTGAATGCGCAAATAATTTGTTGACACCGATCTACATAGGGAGAAATGATCATCATAATAAAATAAGGGAAATCAGAGCTCGCACGGGAATATACAGGTGTTCTTTTTTTCCACGCGCTGTTCGAGAGTGGAATAGTAGTGAATTATTTCGAAGGTGGTTCGATGAACCCTCTGCCAGGCTCTTCAGTGTGATTTGCTGAGTGTCGATGAAGACGTAGAAGTAGATTTAGATGCTGATCTAAGGCCAACTGTGATGCACCACGAGCCATAAATGGCAGGGGTGAAGGACGGCTGCAGACATGTTTACGGGTTGATAAACGTGCAACTGTTGAGAAATTGACCGCCCAGAGAGCGCAAGAGGCTACCAAGATCACACTACTATGCCTATTTCGATGTACGAAAACCGTTGCCTTCGAAAACATCCTCGAATCGTCTCTGAGTGGATAAATACATGGCGTGTATGGTTCTCCTTGGATCTTGTGCCTTTCTTCCAGCAATATAGTAGCAAGTTCAGGAGCCGATGGTGGCGGATAGGGATCACACATCTTTCTGTCGAAAGTAGGCCGCAAAGTCTCAATAGTATTGAGATCTGATAACTGCCAGGGGAGTTGCGAAAACTCACCCTCGTGCTCACAGAGCCAGTCCTGGACGATGTCAGCTGTTTGAACAGGGCCCCTGTGTTCATGGAACACAGCATCACCACTTGGAGTTGACCAGTCAAAATGGTCACATAATCCTTGACAGTGACGCCATCTTGCAGAGCAACTGTGAGGCACACGCAATCCGGCTGCTCAAACTGTCACCGAACTCCCTCCATACCTCACTCTTGGGACTGTGTCAGAAGTTGGAAAAAGTGTGAAACAAGTCTCACCCGACCAAGTGATTTCGTTCCATTGCTCCAAAGTCCAAGATTTTATGGTTTCGGCATCTGTCGTGAGCATTACTAATCAGTAGTTCTGGAATTCCATCTCGCCATTCAATTCCCTGTTTCAGGAGCTTCCTTTGTGTTGTTTTTGTGCTGACACTGTTCGCCAATGGGGCATTCAGTTCTGCACTGACTTTTTCAGCTGGCGTTCCCTTATTTTTCGTCACAATCCTCACCAATGACAGTCTATCACGATCACTAAACACACGCAATCGTCCACGCTGTGACTCGGTTGATGACGTTTTCCCAATTTTCCTGTGTATGGTATAAATCTTCCGAACGGTGTGTCTTGAAATACCAAGCATTTAGGTTACATCGGTTTAGGAAGCACCTGCCATACAAGCACCACAACCAGATATATAGGTCATTATTCACAGTGTTGAGAATGGCTGTGATGTGGAGTCTGAGTGGAGTACGGCAAAATGGGGGATGCCCCAGGGATCAGTGTTTGGGCCACTCCTGTACCTTATTTATATAAATGATATGCCTTCTAGAATTATGGGTAATTCTAAAACATTTCTGTTTGCTGATGACACTAGCTTGGTAGTAGAGAATGTTGTGTGGAACACTGGCTCAGCTTCAAATAGTGCAGTGCATGACATAAGTTCATAGTAGTAGCAGTATGGTATTCTGCCTTACGGCAGGTCTTGTCATGGGTTAAGCCTCTTCCACTTTTGTCTGTCCATAGCCAGTCTTTTCATTTCGGAATATCTGCCTCCTTTGATATTGTCCAGCATTTGATATCTTCTTTTTCCTCTTCCCCTTTTTCCCTCCTCCATTCCTTCTATTCCTTCCTTCAATAAACAGTCCCTCGTCAAACAATGTCCAATCCAGTTCTGTCTTCTCTTTCTGATGACTTTCAGCATGTTTCTTTCTTCTCCAGCTTTTCTTAATACTTCTCCATTCCTTACTCGGTCTTCCCATGTCACTTTTTCCATAGATCATGGCTTATAGAAAATGAACTAAGTCTAAATCACATTAAGGCTCAGTTTTTACAGTTTCTAACACGCAGTCCAACAAAACCCGACGTTTTAATTTCACAGAATGGGCGTATCATTAGTGAAACTGAACAGTTCAAATTTCTAGGTTTCTTTTTTTTTTTGTTAGTGTTTGTGATTTTTTTCTTTTTTTTCTTTAAATATTTGAATCTTTTATTTTTTCTTAATTTTATAAATTTTTAAATTTCTTATTTTTGTTTTTAAAAGTTTTATTCTTGCTTGTTTATTCACTTTTTCTTTGTATTATATGTAAGTTTTGTTAAACTAAATGTTCTTTCTGCAGTAATTTGATTTAATTATCAAGTGATTTTGGATTTAGCAATTGATCAGATAGACAGTAAATTGTCGTCGAAAGCCCACGTTCAGGGTCTTGTTCAAAGACTTAATGCTGCCACCATTCGAACGGTATCTGAAGTAAGTGATCGTTCGTGACGAAAATTAGTCTACTTCGCTTACTTTCAATCGCTTATGTCGTGTGGTATTGTTTTTCGGGGTAACTCTTCCCATTGTAAAATGGTTCAAATGGCTCTAAGCACTATGCGACTTAACATCTGAGGTCATCAGTCCCCTAGAACTTAGAACTACTTAAACCTAACTAACCTAAGGACAGCACACACATCCATGCCCGAGGCAGGATTCGAACCTGCGACCGTAGCAGTCGCTCGGTTCCGGACTGAAGCGCCTAGAACCGCTCGGCCACCGCGGCCGGCCGCCATCTATCGAACAACCTTGAAAGAACTTTTCTTTTCCGATGAAAACGCGCTCCGAACGGGGCTCGACGAGTTCTTCGTACCAAAAGCAAGCGATTTCGACAGTCCTGGTATCGAAAAGTTACCCGAGTGTCGGCAGACTATGGTAAATAGTGTACGAGAATATATTATTGATGACTAAAATCTCTGTTTTGTGTACCTGTTGTGTTCATTTAACTTACAGAAAAACTCTGCAGGACTGTGCACTAACGGTGTATGTCCAAACGTAGCCCTTTTTGAAAAGGATGCTTGTACGAGGAGCGACGTTTCGAATTGGGATTGATAAACTACTGGCAGGATACGACAGCGGAATATCAGGAGCTGTACGCAATGGCCTCTCAAAGTCAAAACAGAGTCCTATCGGTCATAATTAGTGTACGTTGTTTCTGTTTCAGTAACACAACAGCACGACTGTTGTGTACACAAACAGTTACTCCGCCGCCCCTGCGGCCACGGAAGCTTGCGTAGTGATTCTGCCTTTGCATTTACAAGAGGAATCGACAGAGGGAGTCGGACTTACAGTATTGATGGCGAACAGAAATACTCCTCTCCAGTCGCTGTACTGCGAACGTTGGCTGGATGTGAAGCTTCCAGCGAACTGCTCACGAGTTATCCTAACAAGCTACAGTGGGTTGCCAGTGCATACACTGCTAGACGCAACGTAACGTGTTTTGTTAATTTTTTTGTCATACTCGAGCGTTTTTGGTAACATAATTGGAATGAGTTACGAATGACTATCCAAAAATTATATAAGACTGTAAAATTAGTTTTTTTTTTCTTTGATATGTAAGGGCGTGGAGAAATGAGACGCTTAAAGTAGTAAATGAGTTTTGCTATTTGTGTGGCAAAATAACTGATGATGGTCGAAGTAGAGAGGATATAAAATGTAGACTGGCAATGGCAAGGAAAGCGTTGCTGAATAAGAGAAATTTGTTAACATCGAGTATAGATTTAAGTATCAGGAAGTCGTTACTGAAAGTATTTGTATCGAGTGTAGCCATGTATGGAAGTGAAAGATGGACGATAAATAGTTTAAACAAGAAGAGAATAGAAGCTTACGAAATGTGGTGCTACAGAAGAATGCTCAAGATTCAATGGGTAGATGACGTAACTAATGAGGAGTTACTGAATAAAATTGGGGAGAAGAGAAATTTGTGGCGCAACTTGACTAAAAGAAGGAATCGGTTGGTAGGAGACGTTCTGAGGCATCAAGGGATCACCAAGTTAGTATTGGAGGGAAGCGTGGAGGGTAAAAACCGTAAAAGGAGACCAAGAGATGAATACACTAAACAGATTCAGAAGGATGTAGGTTGCAGAAGGTACTGGGAGATGAAGGAGCTTGCACATGATAGAGCAGCATGGAGAGCTGCATCAAGCGAGTCTCTGGACTGAAGACCACAACAACAACAACAATGGCATCTGTCAGCAGGACGGTGGAACGTGTTACACAGAGTACGTGCGTTGTTCGAAGAGCATCAGGATGAGTTTACAATAACTCCCTGGGCTCCGAACTTCCCAGATTTAACCTAGCCGAGAATATGTGCGACCACCTCGATCGGGCTGTTCGTGCCGTGCATCCTCAACCGAGAAACCCAGCGCTGCTGGTCACATGCACTGCAGTCGGCGTGGCTCTACATCCCTGTTGTCGCTAACTTCCAGAACCTCTCTGACCCTCTTCCAGCACATCTTGCACCGGTCCGCGCTCCAGCGGGTGGTTATCCAGGCTTTTGATCTCCTGGTCACATTAACGTGACTGGACAGCGTAATTTCGTAACCATTGACTGACTGTTCTCCGGAAACTGTCCAAACCTCGGACCGTGTACTCAGGTTTCAGTGTTATGCTTCCCACTGTTGAAGAGCAATTCGCGGATGGCGGTTGCATCTTTCAACACTATCGAGACGGTGTTCGTAATGCACGGCCTGGGGCGGAGTGGTTACACGACAATAACATCCCTGTAATGGACTGGCCTGCACAGAGTCCTGACCTGAACCATATAGAACGCCTTTAGGATTTTTGGAACGCCGAATTTGTGCCAGGCCTCACCGACCGACATCGATACCTGTCCTCAGTGCAGCACTCCGTGAAGAAACGTTCCAGTACCTGATTGAACGTATGCCTGCGAGAGTGGTAGGTGTCATCAAGGCTAAGGGTGGGCCAACACCGTACTGAATTCCAGCATTACTGATGGAGGGCGCCACGAACTTGTAAGTGACTTTCATCCAGGTGTCCGGATACTTCTGATCGCATAGTGTAGGTTACCTGTTGCTCTCCGAGCTCGGAAATCATCCCGTACAACGGAGTCGTCCAAATAACCAGTTAGTGCGCTTACTATTTCACCTCACGTCGGCAATTCGTTTGTCCCAAAAACCGGAACAGAATCCTTGAAAGCTCAGCTCCGCTTACAGCTACAGAAGATTTCCGTGTGAATCTGGAGCTATATCGATTATGTCGGTAACATACACAGGGCAGTAGCGTATCTCCAGCCTTATCGGGTTAATCGCCGTGTTTATGGAGATTACCCGGTATTTATCTGCGGCGCGGTCAGCTGTTGGTCGATACACTCAGCGAAAACACGCCGAGTGGGCACACTTGGCGGGAAGGCTCAGAATGAGGTGTTTAGTGGCGGGTCGCACCACCACGAACGATGAAAATTGCCACAGTGCGTCCATTAGTGAGCTTCACTAGGTGCTGGATTAGTTTTGAGCCGCTACTGAACCATGAATCTCGCAGAGCTGCCCACTATTGTATGTAGGAACGAGACTTTGCTGTAAAACAACGGGTCTACTGCTGTAAAACATTTTATTTCGGAAATATGGATATTTAGCTATTATCAAGCTCAATATTCCGCCTCCTCTATCCCTAGAACGCTCCATAAGAATTTAACGCCAAATTTCCTCGCATTACCCTAACGGATACGGTTGTCGTACGTCCCCCACAAATATCTGCGGTTATTTCAAGTAGTGTTGCTTGTCTGTTAGCAACGACAACTTTACGCAAACGCCGCTGCTCTCGGTCTTTAAGTGAAGTTCGTCAGCCACTACTGTGTGAGAGTTAATGCTTGATATGTTATACAGGGTGGTCCAATGACGGTGACCGGGCCAAATATCTCACGAAATAAGCATCAAACAAAAAAACTACAAAGAACGAAACTCGTCTAGCTTGAAGGGGGAAACCAGATGGCGCTATGGTTGGCCCGCTAGATGGCGCTGCCATAGGTCAAACGGATATCAACTACGTTTTTTTTTAAAAAAATAGGAACCCACATTTTTACTGCATATTCGTGTAGTACGTAAAGAAATATGAATGTTTTAGTTGGACCACTTTCTTCGCTTTGTGATAGATGCCGCTATTATAGTCACAAACGTATTAAGTACGTGGTATCACGTAACAATCCGCCAGTGCGGACGGAATTTGCTTCGTGATACATTACCCGTGTTAAAATGGACCGTTTACCAATTGCGGAAAAGGTCGATATCGTGTTCATGTATGGCTATTGTGATCAAAATGCCCAACGGGCGTGTACTATATATGCTGCTCGGTATCCTGGTGCCGGCCGAAGTGGCCGTGCGGTTAAAGGCGCTGCAGTCTGGAACCGCAAGACCGCTACGGTCGCAGGTTCGAATCCTGCCTCGGGCATGGATGTTTGTGATGTCCTTAGGTTAGTTAGGTTTAACTAGTTCTAAGTTCTAGGGGACTAATGACCTCAGCAGTTGAGTCCCATAGTGCTCAGAGCCATTTGAACCATTTTTGAAGTCAATGAACTGTCTAAACGTTTGGTTCAAATGGCTCTGAGCACTATGGGACTCAACTTCTGAGGTCATCAGTCCCATAGAACTTAGAACTACTTAAACCTAACTAACCTAAGGACATCACACACATCCATGCCCGAGGCAGGATTGGAACCTGCAACCGTAGCGGTCGCGCGGTTCCAGACTGAAGCGCCTAGAACCACTCGGCCACATAGGCCGGCTCTAAACGTTTGGTTTTGTGCACATCCGTCAACATTTTCAGTACCCAACGTGCGCACAATTTTCGGTAATGCCATACAAAACACTACGAGAAACATTAGGAAAGTCATCCCGCAAGGAGGAAATCGTAAAGCGTCTGTTTTCTCTCACCTTGTTGTCCACATCCTGCACCAAACTCCGTTGTTCATCACGCACATTTGTGCGGCCATCTTTAAATGCTTTCACGCACTTTGTTACCATTACATCACTCATAATGTTTTCGCCGTAAACTGCACAGATCTCACGATGAATATCTATCGCTTTTAGGCCTTTAGCACTAATAAAGCTTATAACAGCCCGTACTTCACAGTCGGCGGGACTCACGATTATCGGAGGCACCTTAAAACACTCAGTACACAACGTAAACAAGGAAGAATCAGACTGTAATGGTGTCAGTGCGTAGATTAAGGTACAGGCTTTCATGCAAAAATAAAATTATTGAGATATCTTAGCACTCTTTTTTTAATTTCAAAACGGTACTTACTTAAAAAACACGCCTCTTAACTTAAATTTTAACTTGACACGTTCACATGTTCATGAGAAAAAATTAACTTAATAGACGGTCAGACACATAGACAATCCGATGACACGTGGCAAAATTTTTTCTTTGTGTGATATGAAGAGAAATTACGAATCTCCAGATACTCTCCTTTGGTTGCTGCGTGAATCCATCCTTCTTGCAGAGTTTAATGATTGTGGGGCAACGGGGAGTACCTTGTAGGTTTTGTTGAGTGAGTTTGCGAATATTAAAATATGTGAATAAACGGCCATACCTTTTGATTGCATTGGCCTAGAAGCTAACGCTTATTATTCCACCAAGAGACCATAGGCCTTAGTATCTAACATACATTTCAAGTTGATACGTGTACAGTACCTCTTACCGAGAAAAAGGTGTCTTAACAGACGCCTGCTGATAATCTGATAACAAATGACAAAAAAAAATTTTTTTTGTGTGATGCAAAAAGAGAAATTACGAATTTTTGGATTGTTTCCTTCGGTAGTAGCGTGAAACTTAGCTTCTTGCCAAATTTTATGAGTCTAGGTCAACCGGAAGTACCTGTAGGTTTTGATGAATGAATTTGTATCAACATACAAGGGTCACTCCAAAAGAAATGCACCCTATTTTTTATTTAAATCCATCTGTTGTTCTACATGTTTGAAAGTTTTACAGTGTGTAGATACATCCTTTAGAAACGATATTTTCATTTCTCCCCGTAATTTGCATCCCTTTCAACTGCCTTACGCCGTCTTCGAACCAGCGCCTGTATACCCGCACGGTAAAATTCTGGACCAACCTGTTGGAGCCACTGTTTGGCAGCGTGCACAAGGGAGTCATCATCATTAAACCTTGTTCCACGAAGAGAGTCTTTCAGTTTCCCAAAAAGATGATAGTCACATGGAACCAGGTCATGACTGTAAGGCGGGTGTTCCAGTGTTGTCCATCCGAGTTTTGTGATCGCTACCATGGTTTTTTGACTGACATGTGGCCGTGCATTGTCGTGCAACAGCAAAACATCCTGCTTTTGGCAATGTGGTCGAACACGGCTCAGTCGAGCTTGAAGTTTCTTAAGTGTCGTCACATATGCATCAGAATTTATGGTGGCTCCACTTGGGATGACGTCCACAAGCAAGAGTCCTTCGGAATCGGAAAACACCGTAGCCGTAACTTTTACAGCAGAAGGTGAGGTTTTGAATTTTTTTACTTGGGTGAATTTGCATGATGCCACCCCATTGATTGCCTCTTCGTCGATGGTGAAAAATGATGGAGCCATGTTTCATCACCTGCCAAAATTCTTCCAAGAAATTCATCTCCGCCATTCTCATACTGTTCCGAAAGTTCGCTGCATGCCGTTTTTCTTGTTCCTGTGAGCCACTGTCAACATCCTGGGAACCCACCTGGCACAAACCTTTTTTAACGCCAACACTTTCAGTACTCTGCAAACACTTCCTTCCCCTATCCCAAAGTAGCGTGACAATTCGTTCACTGTGATGCGTCTGTCAGCAGTCACGAGTTCGTTAACTCTCTGCACATTGTCTGGAGTGTGTGCAGTACGAGGCCTGCCGCTGCGAGGACAATCCTCAATATTGCCGTGCCCGCTTTCATCACGTAACCTGCTTGCCCACCGACTAACTGTACTACGATCGACAGCAGCATCTCCATACACCTTTTTCATCCTCTTGTAGACGTTTCCCACTGTCTCGTTTTCACAGCACAGGATTCTATGACAACACACATGCAGAATGAAAACTGTATTTTTACAAAAAATAGTGTGCATTTGTTTTGGAGTGACCATAGACTTTAGTATCTAACATACATTTCAAGTTGATACGTCTACCTCTTACTAAGAAAAAGTTGTCTTAACACACGCCTGCTGATAATCTGGTAACAAATGACAAAACATTTTTTCGAGTGATTCAAAACGAGAAATTACAAATTTTCGGATTGTTCCCTTCGGTGGTAGCGTGAACTTTCCTTCTTGTCAAATTTCGTGAGTCTAGGTCAACCCAGGTACGCTGTAGATTATGATGCATGAGTTTGTGAGTATCGACGTATGTACACTACTGGCCATTAAAATTGCTACACCACGAAGATGAGTTGCTGCAGACCAACAGGAAGACGATACTATTACATGCAAATGATTAGCTTTACAAAGCATTGACAGAAGGTTGGCGCCGATCGCGACATCAGGAAAGTTTCCAATCGATTTCGCATAGACAAACAGCAGTTCACCGGCGTTGCCTGGTGAAACGTTGTTGTGATGCCTCGTGTAAGGAGGAGAAATGCGTACCATCACGTTTCCGACTTTGATAAAGGTCAGGTTGTAGTCTATCGCGATTGTGGTTTATCGTATCGCGACATTGCTGCTCGCGTTGGTCGAGATCCAATGACTGTTAGCAGAATATGGAATCGATGGGTTCAGGAGGGTAATATGGAACGCCGTGCTGGATCCCAACGGCCTCGTATCACTAGCAGTCGAGCTGACAGGCATCTTCTCCGCATGGCTGTAACGGAATTTGCAGCCTCGTCTCGATCCCTGAGTCAACAGATGGGGACGTTTGCAAGACAACAACCATCTGCACGAACAGTTCGACGACGTTTGCAGCAGCATGGACTATCAGTTCGGAGACCATGGCTGCGGTTACCCTTGACACTCCATCACAGACAGGAGCCCCTGCGATGGTGTACTCAACGACGAACCTGGGTGCACGAATGACGAAACGTCATTTTTTCGGATGAATCCACGTTCTGTTTACAGCATCCTGATGGTCGCATCCGTGTTTGGCGACATCGCGGTGAACGCACATTGGAAACGTGTATTCGTTATCGCCATGCTGGCGTATCACCCGGCGTGATGGTATGGAGTGCCATTGGTTACACGTCTCGGTCACCTCTTGTTCGCATTGACGGTCAATGGTGGCCGAGCAACTGGCTCCTCACCATATGCCAGTCACTACTCTTGATGAACTGTGGTACCGTGTTGAAGCTGCATGGGCAGCTGTACCTGTACACGCCATCCAAGCTCTGTTTGACCCGGGCGTATCAAGGCCGTTATTACGGCCAGAGGTGGTTGTTCTGGGTACTGGTTTCTCAGGATGTATGCACCCAAATCGCGTGAAAATTTAATGACATGTCAGTTCTAGTATATTTGTCCAATGAATATCCGTTTATCATCTGCAGTTCTTCTAGGTGTAGCAATTTTAATGTCTAGTAGTGTAACACAAATGGGCGCATCTTTTGATTCCATTGACTTACAATCTTTAATTTTTTACAGCACCAAGGGAACGTAGACCTTAATGTGTGACAGAAATGTCAACTTGGTGCCTCTACCCGTTCCTGAAAAAAAGAATTTTGAATAGTCGGACAGGCAGACAGGCAGACAACAAAGTGGTGTACGGAACCCTAAAGACAGCCAAAATGCAGGACTTCCCGCGATATGCGGAATAGTTGGCAAGCCTAACAATAGTTATTATTTTTGAAGCGAGAAGCGGGCTGTTTGCCAGCTATCGCCCGGCCATCGTCCCTGGAGAGGAGGAGCGAATTGGCGTGTGGAGCGACAGCAACGCCTACCCGTGGGCTGGCCCTAGGGAGGCCCTTTTAAATAATGCAACTCAATGGATCGCATGACGCGGCAGTCGGAGGTCGCGAGGTCACTGCAGCCCGGCACGGGCGGGCGGGGTAGTGTTGTGTCGTGGGTGGACCGGAGCAACGCATCAGTCCCTCACAGTTCAAGTACTGTCGCCGCTGGCGGCTCTAAATTCATCCACACTGGATTCGGCGGCGCGTAACAGCAGAAGGGTTTCTCAGTTTCAGCGAGTGTTGCGGGATCTAGGGAAGGAAGAAAGCAAGATTCGCCCCCATCCATACCGTTATGTGGTTGCTGGGACACTTCGTCATTTATGTTGTTGAAGGCGAGGGGGCGATCACATGAACTTCATGCAGTATATGATCGCGGCCTATCGGCCATGCTTGCGAATGCCTCGATACCGAGACGTCTTTTGCAACATGTGGATTCTTGTTTTCCGTCGGCAAGGTGTTGGTTAGTTCCATTTTTATCATGGTAGGTGTTTTCCTTGATATGTATGTTTCCCATCTGATTTGCTTCGGCTTGTTTACCTGCTCGTTTTGTTTTGTGCATTGACTCAGTATCGCTCCAGTTTTATTGTACAATGTACACTGCTGGCCACCGTGAATGCAACACCAAGAAAGACACGAAGTAGCACAACAAGATTTATTTTGTAGATAACATGTTGACCAAGTATCAAATGATTACGTTTACAGATGTCTGTGACATGTGGTTCCTGCCAGAATCAGTAGCCAGAGTAGCCGCCATTGTTGGAGATCACCGCTGCCACACGTCTCGGCATTGAATCAAAGAGACGTTGGATGTGTTCCTGGGGTACAGCAGCCCAAGCAGCTTCCACACGTTGCCAAAGATCATCTGGTGTGGCAGCTGGGGATGTAATCTGGGTCACTCGTTGAGCAACCGTGGACCACATGTTTTCTATCGGCGAAAGATCCGGAGAGCGAGCCGGCCAGGGAAGCAATTCAATCTGGTTATTGACGAAGAACCTTTGGACAATGCGTGCCACGTGTGGTCGCGCATTATCCTGTTGAAATATGGCTGTGGCCGAGCCCTGAAGGTAAGGAAGGACAACTGGCTCCAGCACCTCAGATATGTAGCGCCGGCTATTTAAAGTACCGGCAATGCGTACTAGAGGCGTGCGATAGTAAAATCCAATACCGCCCCATACCATAATACCCGGTGCAAGACCAGTGTGGCGGTGCATAATGCAGCTGTCCAGCATCCTCTCTCCACGGTGTCTCCACACTCGAATCCGACCATCGTGGTGCTGCAGACAGAAGCGTGCCTCGTCAGTAAAGACAACGTCATTCCATTCTGCCGTCCACATCCGTCTCTCATCACACCATTGGCGACGGAGACGTCTGTGGTTCTGCGTCAATGGTAGACGAAGCAATGGACGTCTTGCGGACAGACCACTCTGCTGTAAACGGCGTCGAATGGTACGCGCAGACACTGGATGATGCGTTACAGAAGCAATGTGCTGTGCTATGGTTCGGGATGTCACTGAGCGATCCGTCACTGCCATGCGCACAATTTGCCTATCAGCACGTGCAGTGGTGCACCGAGGTGAATGCGATCGACCACGTCGGTCCGTCGTACCCTCCTGCATCCAACGGTCACATATCCGCATTACAGTTGTTTGGTTTCGTCCAACACGACTAGCGATTTCTCTGTATGATAATCCACAATCTCGGTAAGCCACTATCCTTCCTCTGTCGAACTCCGATACTTGATCAAAAGATGTTCGCTGTTGTCTACGAGGCATAACTGATCGTCTTGTGAAACAACCACAAGGTAAACACACGTGCCGAACGTACACTCGTCGAAATCGCCAAGCCTTAAATGGCGCTACGAGGTGGCGCCACAGGCGCGCGTGATGTGCGTCTCCGCTGAAATTCTAATCAGTTGCATATCTCATCGCTGCAAACCCATGGTGTAAATTTCACTTCATTCGGACGCTTCCTTCAGGGTGTTGCATTTACGGTGGCCAGCAGTGTATATAGATAAAGTACAAATACACATGAACGTAAACAATACTTGAAGTCAGCTTTGAATTCTTCTTGCTTCGCCATTTCGCATATAATCTGACCTCCCTGTCTTTCTCCTTATATATATATATATATATATATATATATATATATATGAAATTGTTTATATACGTCATGAGAGCTTGGTGGTGGTTTTTCGGCTATGTTCTCGGTTTGTCTCCTTTAATTTATTATTCTGTTTCCATAGTTAATTTTTTCTCCCATTTGCATCATGATATGACTATAGTCTATCGAAGTTTCATGGTAGTACCAAGTCACTCTGATAAAACAAAACAGGGGCTAGAGTCTGTGGCTAGTAATTAAAACATTCCTCGGTCCCTGGTTCAAAACCCACCAACGCTTAAATTTTCATTAATAGTAAGCACTGGCGGCCGAAGATACCCGGCATAAGAAATTACTCTCAGTCTTCGAACGGCTTTGTCAATGAAGTGTCCGCTGTGAGAACACGTCCCTACCTGGATTGGAATCTTTCGCCGACCGAAATGTCATCGCCTACAAGACTTGGCACTGGGGAATCGACCCGAAGAATCAAAGTAGACCTAGTTTTGTTTATAGTAATATGCCTTTTACTCTGTATAACCGTACTTGTAGGAAAGTCTCTAATGATGAGACTCTCATGTCTGCGACCGGCTTTGTCAATGAAGGCGGAGGGGCGGACAGACGTTCAGCGGACTCTATTGTGCTTGGGGGTGGGAAACTGCCCCTAAAGGCGGAAGAATCAGCGATAATCATCCATATGAAAATGTAGAAGGCAATGGAAACCACTGAATTAGAGACACATGAAATGTATCCACAGGACGTGTGGCCTGTAATTGGAATTCGTAGCGGGCTGCATCAGACCAGTCAAAAGACTCATGACTCAAGCAAAGAAAAAGGAAAGGCTTAATCTTGGCACATGTACGTTGAGATATTGATCAACCTAAAAACATACTACAGTTATTAGACTGCAAATGACACAAACACTGATGTGATGTTGTTCAGTACGCTGTCTGAGACACCAATAACAATATATGCGTTTATATAACATATATGTAAAATTCATGGAGAAGAAGTAAAAACTTTGAGGTTCGCCGATGACATTGTAATTCTGTCAGAGACAGCAAAGGACTTGGAAGAGCAGTTGAACGGAATGGACAGTGTCTTGAAAGGAGGATATAAGATGAACATCAACAAAAACAAAACGAGGATAATGGAATGTAGTCAAATTAAATCGGGTGATGCTGAGGGAATTAGATTAGGAAATGAGACACTTAAAGTAGTAAAGGAGTTTTGCTATTTAGGGAGTAAAATAACTGATGATGGTCGAAGTAGAGAGGATATAAAATGTAGACTGGCAATGGCAAGGAAATCGTTTCTGAAGAAGAGAAATTTGTTAACGTCGAGTATAGACTTAAGTGTCAGGAAGTCGTTTCTGAAAGTATTTGTATGGAGTGTAGCCATGTATGGAAGTGAAACATGGACGATAACTAGTTTGGACAAGAAGAGAATAGAAGCTTTCGAAATGTGGTGCTACAGAAGAATGCTGAAGATTAGATGGGTAGATCACGTAACTAATGAGGAGGTGCTGAATAGGGTTGGGGGGAAGAGAAGTTTGTGGCACAACTTGACTAGAAGAAGGGATCGGTTGGTAGGACATGTTTTGAGGCATCAAGGGATCACAAATTTAGCATTGGAGGGCAGCGTGGAGGGTAAAAATCGTAGAGGGAGACCAAGAGATGAATACACTAAGCAGATTCAGAAGGATGTAGGTTGCAGTAGGTACTGGGAGATGAAGAAGCTTGCACAGGATAGAGTAGAATGGAGAGCTGCATCAGACCAGTCTCAGGACTGAAGACCACAACAACAACAACATGTATAACATTCTGTATAATTTGCCACGACACATGACCACCACACCGCCTGGCGCTATTGAGACGCGCAGTGGGCGGTAGCCATAATGTTTTACCCTGTCAACACCAGATTATTTGATGCACTTACATGCAGGATGAGAGGTCCAGATCTTCATTAGCCACCTAAAAATAACGAAATACACTCCTGGAAATTGAAATAAGAACACCGTGAATTCATTGTCCCAGGAAGGGGAAACTTTATTGACACATTCCTGGGGTCAGATACATCACATGATCACACTGACAGAACCACAGGCACATAGACACAGGCAACAGAGCATGCACAATGTCGGCACTAGTACAGTGTATATCCACCTTTCGCAGCAATGCAGGCTGCTATTCTCCCATGGAGACGATCGTAGAGATGCTCGATGTAGTCCTGTGGAACGGCTTGCCATGCCATTTCCACCTGGCGCCTCAGTTGGACCAGCGTTCGTGCTGGACGTGCAGACCGCGTGAGACGACGCTTCATCCAGTCCCAAACATGCTCAATGGGGGACAGATCCGGAGATCTTGCTGGCCAGGGTAGTTGACTTACACCTTCTAGAGCACGTTGGGTGGCACGGGATACATGCGTACGTGCATTGTCCTGTTGGAACAGCAAGTTCCCTTGCCGGTCTAGGAATGGTAGAACGATGGGTTCGATGACGGTTTGGATGTACCGTGCACTATTCAGTGTCCCCTCGACGATCACCAGTGGTGTACGGCCAGTGTAGGAGATCGCTCCCCACACCATGATGCCGGGTGTTGGCCCTGTGTGCCTCGGTCGTATGCAGTCCTGATTGTGGCGCTCACCTGCACGGCGCCAAACACGCATACGACCATCATTGGCACCAAGGCAGAAGCGACTCTCATCGCTGAAGACGACACGTCTCCATTCGTCCCTCCATTCACGCCTGTCGCGACACCACTGGAGGCGGGCTGCACGATGTTGGGGCGTGAGCGGAAGACGGCCTAACGGTGTGCGGGACCGTAGCCCAGCTTCATGGAGACGGTTGCGAATGGTCCTCGCCGATACCCCAGGAGCAACAGTGTCCCTAATTTGCTGGGAAGTGGCGGTGCTGTCCCCTACGGCACTGCGTAGGATCCTACGGTCTTGGCGTGCATCCGTGCGTCGCTGCGGTCCGGTCCCAGGTCGACGGGCACGTGCACCTTCCGCCGACCACTGGCGACAACATCGATGTACTGTGGAGACCTCACGCCCCACGTGTTGAGCAATTCGGCGGTACGTCCACCCGGCCTCCCGCATGCCCACTATACGCCCTCGCTCAAAGTCCGTCAACTGCACATACGGTTCACGTCCACGCTGTCGCGGCATGCTACCAGTGTTAAAGACTGCGATGGAGCTCCGTATGCCACGGAAAACTGGCTGACACTGACGGCGGCGGTGCACAAATGCTGCGCAGCTAGCGCCATTCGACGGCCAACACCGCGGTTCCTGGTGTGTCCGCTGTGCCGTGCGTGTGATCATTGCTTGTACAGCCCTCTCGCAGTGTCCGGAGCAAGTATGGTGGGTCTGACACGCCGGTGTCAATGTGTCCTTTTTTTGCATTTCCAGGAGTGTAAAACTATCAGTGATATTAAAATATTACACACCGTAATAGTGTTCGAATGGGTTTCTTGGAGAAACGCAGCGTCATCTGCAGGGAATTTTTTCAACTGTTGTTACTCAGGGGTGGGGTAGAAGTATGAAACCAGCGCGAGAAATCCATGTTTGTACGTAAATCCAGAGGTCAGCCAAGCTTGCACCGTTGCACTTCTGCAATGTCCTCAATACCTTGCATGTACATCTACTTCTACATGTACTGTCTGGCAGAAGGTTCATGGAACCACCTTCGCGGCGCGGAGTGGCCGCGCGGTTTGAGGCGCAATGTCACGGATTGAGCGGCTCCTCCCAACTGAAGTTCGAGTCCTCTCTCGGGCATGAATCTGTGCATTGTTTTTAGCATAAGTTAGTTTATGTAGTGTATAAGTTCAGAGACCATGGCCTCAGCTGTTAGGTCCTTTAGCAATTCACACACATCTGAACCACCTTCACAATCTTCTATTATTCCAATCTCGCATAGCGCGTGGAAAGAACGAATAACTATATCTTTCCGTAAGAGCTCTGATTTCACTTATTTTAACATGGTGATCGTTCCTCCCTATGTTGGTCGGCGTCAGGAAAATATTTTCGCATTCAGAGGAGAAAGTTGGTGATTGGGGAATTTCGTAAGAAGATTGCTCCGCAACGAAAAACGCCTTTGTGATAATGATGTCCATCCCAAGTCCTGCATTATTTCTGTGACACTCTCTCCCCTATTTGGCGATAATACAAAATGTTCTGCCCTTCTTTGAACTTTTTCGATGTACTCCGTCAGTCCTATCTCGTAAGGATCCCACACCGCTCAGCAGTACTCCAAAACAGGACTGACTGGTGTAGTGTAGGCAGTCTCCTCAGTAGGTCTGTTACATTTTCTAAGTGTCCTGCCAATAAAACGCAGTCTTTGGTTAGCCTCCCTCACAACATTTTCGTTGTGTTCCTTCCAATTTAAGTTGTTCGTAATTGTAATTTCTAAGTGTTTAGTTGAATTTCGGCCTTTAGATTTGACTGATTTAGCGTGTAACCGAAGTTTAACGGATTCCTTTTAGCGCTCATGTAGATGTCACACTTTTCGTTATTTAGTGTCAACTGCCAATTTTCGTACCAAACAGATATCTCTTCTAAATCGTTTCGCAATTTGTTTTGATCTTCTGATGACTTTATTAGTCTATAAACGACAGCGTCATCTACAAACAGCCTGACGGCTGCTCAGATTGTCTCTCAAGGACGGAATGGAAAAATACTATTTTATCACCCATCGGGTGACAGGAATTGGCATTTATAATATTGTCAGAACTGCTATTCTTTCTATAGATATCAACTGAATACCGATTATTGTTGCTGCTAATTGTGAGGAGTAGAGAGTTATAGCATCGTCTTTCTCAGTTTCCATACTGAATTTAGTTCTAGGTTGCAGTAGGCTGAGTTTTTGATGGATATTTTCGATATCTGCTTGACTGCCATCCACCAACACCAGAGTATCACCTACATACCTAAAACAGTGGACAATTTGGTCGAGAGTAGGCCAATCTGAGTTAAAGGATTTCTCTTCCAGAGAATTTAGGAATATATCGGCTAATGTGTCTGCTGCACTATTACCCACGGCTACTCCAACTGCTTGGGTATAAATTTCGTTGTTAAATTCAAAATAATTTTGTGCTAATGCTATTTCCGGAAGATTTACAGTTTCAGGTGTCCCACTCATGGATATTTTACTATATTGTAAAAGGTTGTATTTTATTATTTAGAATGTTTCCTGTACTGCCACAGGTTTGCAATACCGTATTAACCACGCAAATGTTTTGTGTTTTCGGTGTTTGCATATTTTGGTCCACCCCCTATTTTTTCCACAACTCACATCGCACAAGAAGCTATCGAGGACTCTGGGCCCGGTGGGAGTATGACATATCACTGGATACTACGAGAGCGCAGCGAAAAGTACGCTACTGGCCATTAAAATTGCCACTCCAAGAAGAAATACAGATAATAAACGGGTATTCATTCGACAAATATATTATACTACAACTGACATGTGATTACATTTTCACGCAATTTGGATACATAGATTCTAAGAAATCAGTACCCAGAACAATCACCTCTGGCCGTAATAACGGCCTTGATAGGCCTGGGCATCGAGTCAAACAGAGCTTGGATGGCGTGTAGAGGCACAGCTGCCCATGCAGCTTCAACACGATACTATTCATCAAGAGTAGTGACTGGCGTATTGTGATGAGCCAGTTGCTCGGCCACCATTGACCAGACGTTTTCAGTTGGTGAGAGATCTGGAGAATGTGCTGGCCAGGGCAGCAGTCGAACATTTTCTGTATCCAGAAAGGCCCGTCGTACAGGACCTGCAAGAGGCGGTCGTGCATTATCCTGCTGAAATGTAGGGTTTCGCAGGAATCGAATGAAGGGTAGAACCACGGGTCGTAACGCATCTGAAATGTAACGTCCACTGTTCAAAGTGCCGTCAATGCGAACAAGAGGTGACCGACACGTGTAACCAATGGCACCCCATACCATGACGCCGGGTGATACGCCAGTATGGCGATGACGAGTACACGCTTCCAATGTGCGTTCACCGCGATGTCGCCAAACACGGATGCTACCATCATGATGCTGTAAACAGAACCTAGATACATCCGAAAAAATGACGTTTTGCCATTCGTGCACCCAGGTTCTCCGAGCTGATAGCCCATACTGCTGCAAACTTCGTCGAACTGTTCCTGCAGATGGTTGTTGTCTTGCAAACGTCCCTATCTGTTGACTCAGGGATCGAGACGTGGATGCACAATCCGTTACAACCATGCGGATAAGATGCCTGTCATCTCGACTGCTAGTGATACGAGGCCGTTGGGATCCAGCACGGCGTTCCGTATTACCCTCCTGAACCCACCGATTCCATATTCTGCTAACAGTCATTGGATCTCGACCAACGCGAGCAGCAATGTCGCGATACGATAGACCGCAGTCGCTATAGGCTACAATCCGACCATTATCAAAGTCGGAAACGTGATGGTACGCATTTCTCCTCCTTACACGAGGCATCACAACAACGTTTCACCAGGCAACGCCGGTCAACTGCTGTTTGTGTATGAGAAATCGGTTGTAAACTTTCGTCACGTCAGCACGTTGTAGGTGTCACCACCGGCGCCAAACTTGTGTGAATGCTCTGGAAAGCTAATCATTTGCATATCACAGCATCTTCTTCCTGCCCGTTAAATTTCGCGTCTCTAACACGCCATCTTCGTTGTGTAGCAATTTTAATAGCCAGTAGTGTAATTCCTCCAATTTTTGTGTGTGTCAACTCTTATTTTTAAATAAAACAGCTAGACGGCTCCGAATTGCAGCTTGTAATAAGGCTGTGTGTAATGTAGCTGCGTCGGTGGATGAGAAACATCGCGCTGTAATCGAGTTTGTGTCGGGAGAAGAGTCCGTCCACACACGGAGCACACTTTCCGGCATGGCAATCCCAGAGTGCTGCGACATCTGCAACAATCAGACGCCGTGGCTTCGCTGTCATCGATCATCCTCCACACGGTCCCGACAAGTTCCCATCCGATTTTTGTCTGTTTCAGAAACTTAAAGAACACCTCAAGGACTCCACTATCACAGTGATGGAGTGGTGCAGGGAGATGTGACGTTATGGCTCCGTGAACTAATCAAACACTACAGGTGCTCTCTCGTTGGGAGAAATGTGTTGGCCGCGAGGATGGCTACGTTGAGAAATAAATACGTAGTCATGAAGAATAGAGAAATGGTTTGTTTGAGACGCCCGCTGTTTCCGCTGGTCAGAACAGGTAATAGGATTGTGGAAAGCGCCAAGGGTTGAAGTCACTTACTGCTTCTAATTTATTGTAATTTAGCAACTCTTTCACGGCTGAAGGCCTCCAACAAGAAGTCTTGTTGTTGTTGTTGTTGTTGTTGTTGTTGTTGTTGTTGTTGTTGTGGTCTTCGGTCCTGAGACTGGTTTGATGCAGCTCTTCATGCTACCCTATCCTGTGCAAGCTTCTTCATCTTCCAGTACCTACTGCAACCTACATCCTTCTGAATCTGCTTAGTGTATTCATCTCTTCGTCTCCCTCTACGATTTTTACCCTCCACGCTGCCCTCCAATACTAAATTGGTGATCCCTTAATGCCTCAGAATATGCCAACCGATCCCTTCTTCTGATCAAGTTGTGCCACAAACTCCTCTTCTCCCCAATTCTATTCAATACCTCCTCATTAGTTGTGTGATCTACCCATCTAATCTTCAGCATTCTTCTGTAGCACCACATTTCGAAAGCTTCTATTCTTTTCTTGTGTAAACTATTTATCGCCCACGTTTCACTTCCATACATGGCTACACTCCATACAAATACTTTCAGAAATGACTTCCTGACACTTAAATCTATACTCGATGTTAAGAAATTTCTCTTCTTCAGAAACGCTTTCCTTGCCATTGCTAGTGTACATTTTATATCCTCTCTACTTTGACCATCATAAGTTATTTTGCTCCCCAAATAGCAAAACTCCTTTTCTACTTTAAGTGTCTCATTTCCTAGTCTAATTCCCTCAGCATCACCCGACTTAATTCGACTAAATTCCATAATCCTCGTTTTGCCTTTGTTGATATTCATCTTATATCCTTCCTTCAAGACAGTATCCATTCCGTTCAACTACTCTTCCAAGTCCTTTGCTGTTCTCCTGGTAACGACGTCCTCTTGAGTAGTCCCCGCCCGGAGATCCATATGGGGGACTATTTTACCTCCGGAATATTTTACGCAAGAGGACGCCATCATCATTTAACTATACCTTAAAGCTGCATGCCCTCGGGAAAAATTACGGCTGTAGTTTCCCCTTGCTTTCAGCCGTTCGCAGTACCAGCACAGCAAGGCCGTTTTGGTTAATGTTACAAGGCCAGATCAGTAAATCATCCAGACTGTTGCCCCTGCAACTACTGAAAAGGCTGCTGCCCCTCTTCAGGAACCACATGTTTGTCTGGCCTCTCAACAGATACCCCTCCGTTGTGGTTGCACCTACGGTACGGCCATCTGTATCGCTGAGGCACGCAAGCCTCGCCACCAACGGCAAGATAAAAATCCAATTAAGATAGCAACAAAATAAATCAAGAAACAGCATATGCAAAGTGCAATATAAATGGCTGGGGGCCACAATTAATTTCCAAAATTTTAGAATATATTACCATCTTTAAATGCAGAAGGCCAACAAGAAATCTGAAAAAAAAACAATTAAGATAATAATAAAACCATTTAAAACCCAGAAGGCAACAAAAATGGCTGAGGGGCCACAATTAAATTTCACAATTTCAGAATATATTACCATAGACCTTTAGATGTAGAAGGCCGCAGTGTTTAATCTTGGAAGATAAATTTAAAAATTAGTTTTGCAAAATTTTATGAAACCAAACAAGTAACCATAATCCTTGAATTTAAAGTAGTTGGCAGCAGATAATTGAACACCGGTGGCACTCAGAAGCCTCCAGGGAGTTCGGTCTGCCCTCGTTCACTTAGGTGAGACAGGTGGTGAGCCCAACTATACTTGACCCGTCGGAACCCAACCAGGGAAGAGTCACGGACCGACTGACAAACCGCGTGCTTGCCCCGAAAGAGTACATGAGAATTCAGACCAAAAGTTACGAGCGTCACTACCCACAACCTAATACATGTGTGTACTAAGCTGCCAAAACTACACACCATGTTGGACAGCAGCAACAGGTGAGGAAAGGACACTGCCTAAAAACTACGTTAGTGGCCAGGGCAGGTAACCAGAACACTAACGGCCACAAGGCAGAAAATATTCCGCTGATGCACTTGAACAATAGTAAACTAATTTGATTAATTCCACCTGACGGCGGCTACTTCGACCACTTCAAATACTCGTTGTTGGTCACAGCAAAGCTTCGTAGCAACAGACCGACTAGCCGCAGAATGCGGAAAAAATCTAAAATAGTCGTCAGTAGAAATAAGGACAACTACACACACAACCTGACAAACACTTGCACGAAGACCTGAACGATCCCCAGCAGTAACTAAGCACGCACGAAGACAAATCGGGAGTCGATGCACACACACACAGCCGACTCATGAACGATCAGCGAGCCAAAACACGTTGTCCAGTAGAACGACCAACCGACGATCCGCCAAGACCGTGGCCTGGCTCAAGTGACGCGTGGTGGCAATGGTCGGACGGGCCATGTCGACACAGAACTCACTGCTGCTCCAACCCGACTGCACTAGTGCCGCATTGCAACTCCCCGACTGGAAGGTCCGGACTGTGCTCCAGACGCGTTCCAACCGACTGGCATCCCGAAGTCGCAACCCGAACCCCCGACGAACTGACCTCGCCTACGACACACAAGACCGGGAAGTAACAGCCAGAGATCTCTGTATTACCTGGATGTTGAACTTCAGCTGTCTGATCGTGCCAGTCATAGATGCTCATACTTCGTTTCTTGCCAAATGACAACATGGCTGGTAGGATATGTCACGAAAACACGAACAGAAAATACTTTTCGATTCCGCTCCCATATCAGCCTATTACATCACATATCTACATAAAGTTGAAAATAATTAATCAGTCTGCAATTCTTTGTCACGTACAGACCGATGGAAATTTGTTTGCCAATCTAAACATGGCGGACGATGCAAAGCACACGTGTCTGCAGACACGCTTCAGTCCTATACTCACAGACCAGACTTCTACATCCACGATGTATAGAGATCACTGGTAATAGCAGTCGAGCAAAGATACTACGAGAAGGGGATATATCGACGCGCTGCTAGCGCCACTCACGATCAAGGAAAGCTGCAACTCAGTGACACCAGTAATTTAAATTAACATAGTCAGGTTAAAAAAAACCGGGTGTAAAATAGATTATGGCGGGAATACGAGCCACGCACGGCTCATTGTTAATAACGTTTGTTTCATTTCAAAAATTTTTAATAGTTTACGTGAAATCTTGGGAGGCATTACTTTACAACAAGCCCTCGAAATTAATCTCTACTGAAGAGGAATGGCGGAATCTTGGACGATTGGGCGAAATGCGAACTGCCGAAATAAAGACATGTCCGGCCGGTCTAGCACTGCCAACTCCCCGGGAAAAAAACGCTCAGGAGAGACGCAATTAAAGGATGTCCAGCGCCGAAATTTTTTAATAAGCGCCGGTTTGCCGAATGGCAGTCTCAGAGGGGGCTACTTGGAGAACTTCAGTTCGCAGAAGTTGCCCCCCCTCCGCCTATTCCCGCCCCCCTCCACCCCCACCCCCCCCCCCCCATCACACGCTGGCCACTTGATCCGATGACGCAGGAGGTCCCCTCTCGATTTTTCTGTGACGTCCGCGCGGCATCTCATCTGTTAGAACCCTACTTTTAGTGTATTAAGTTAGTGTGTAAGTTCGTAGCGTTTCCGTTTTGCGTGTTGGCATTCCGCTTCCTTTGGGTTTACTCATCGATTGTCATTTTTTATTTACAGTTCACTATTTGAGTTTTCGTATTGTCATTTTGCCATCTGGAGATACTGAGTGGACCTGTGAGTGCTATAAGATGAAGTACCAAGTGGAGAAATCGCAACGCTGCCAATATATTCTTCTGTTTGAGTTCAAGCAGCGGAAGCAGCCAGAAACATATCTGCCGTGTAAGGGATAACGCCGTTACACAGAGCACGACTATAAAATTGTTTTCTAGATTTGAGGAAGATCGTTTTGACATTAGGGACTCTCCACATTCATGAAGACCTTCGGGGAGGTTTACTGTCTTTGGCCTGAAAAAAGCATATTCTTAGAGATTTTTTTTCTCGGGATGTGTTATAGATATCAATGTCAAATTTTGTCAAAATGTTTGTTGATATTTTCGCTACAAACGACAACTTTTTCGACAGGGAGTGTCGAAGAGCAAAGGCGGAAGTGCCGTCGGAACGAAACAAAATTACGATGTAGACTTCCACGCGCAGCATGTCACAGGGCAGCCGGCTCTTCTGAAATCAAAACTGAGTTGACGTTAGCGAATTGTATAAGATTCTTTAGGAGTTGTACCTCGCTTACGTTATTTAAACCATAGGAAACAAAATGGCGGCATCTGAAAAGAATAGGGATTTCTTCAGCGATGTTTTGACTTCGTCGGCCAAGTAAAAATATTTATAGTTGATCGATCGTAATAAAAGTGGTACAACTCCTAGACAACTTAGTTACCTTCGTCGGAAACAAAGAATCATGCCAATCGGTTCAGTAGGTTTGAAGTAACCATACCTCGCGATAAAAAGAAGAAAAAGTCATTTCGAGAAAAACGCGTTTGAGGTTTTGACTACAGATAAATGCAATATTATGCAACGTACGTTCAATCTGCTATTCGGGTCAATAAACTAGTCCTTCCTCATAGAGGGCGTTCTGCTCGATCTGGGCCATCCTACGCTGCTCCAGAGCCGCTCGTACGGCCGGTGACAAGCGGTTTTCGGCAGCTTGAATCCGGTGGTCGTCCGAATGCTTGGCCAACTGCGTCGAATAGAGTCCCAGGGTGACGTCCATCGTTGTCACGGTCTTCAGAATTGCTGAATACCCTTCGTTGAAGCTGCTCACTGCCAGGAATGTCGCAATCTCCACAGTCTTCGCACCAGAGTGCAAATGCTTGCGGGCTAGCTCCCAAACACACGCGTTCAAACTTCCATTCGAATTTTGTGTGTGTTTCCTCCCAAGCACCGGTACAATAACTCGTCCTCCGAAAGAAAAAAAGTGGTGTGTGAAAAAGGCCGATTTCAGGCAGGTGCATTTTTTTGTTTAACCGCGAGTAACAAACATTTCCGTTCCGTGTTCGGAAAAACCGTTTCAGGGGTGGATTCTAAACACTTTTATGGATCAAAAAATAATATAAAAAAATTGATCTTTCGAACCAAAAGATACTAAACGTACCATTAATACACAATGATTCACGCCATTGTACGCGAGGACTGGCCAAAGTGGTGAACTGTGATCATTCCACCACCGTGGGACACTTGCATGCAATGGGGAAAGTTCAAAATTGGGTTTACGCGTAGCGCATGCTCTGAGCCAAAATCACAAAAATCAGCGGGTGGCCATGTGTGCATTTCTGCTTCTCGTCATCAATTAGCTAGTGGACAACACCGACCATTAGTATCCTCCATCGTTACTGATGACGAGAAATGGTGTCTTTATGTTAACATAAGGACAAGAAAGGAATGGGTGAACCCAAACAAAGCACCAGTTCCCCATACAAGGACCTGCGCTCGCACACAAAAGATGATGATATGCATCTGGTGGAACAGCGACGGTGAAGTGTACGAGGGGCGTTTGAAAACTCCGTGCAAAAATAAAAACTACTCACGTGTTTGGGGTTAAAGTTGTTCATTTTTCGACATAGTCTCCTTTTAGACTTACACACTTCGTCCTACGCTGTTCTAATTTGTTGATCCCTTCCGAATAATAGGAATTGTCCAAGTCTGCAAAATAGCTATTAATTGCTGCAATCACCTCCTTGTTTGAATAAAATCTTTGTCCCGCCAGCCATTTCTTCAAATTGGGGAACAAATAATAGTCCGAGGGAGCCAAGTCTGGAGAATAAGGGGGAATGAGAAACGAGTTGGAATCCTATTTCCATTAATTTTGCGACCACAACTGCTGAGGTGTGTGCTGGTGCATTGTCGTGATGGAAAAGGACTTTTTTGCGGTCCAATCGTCGCCGTTTTTCTTTCAGCTCGGTTTTCATCAAACGGTCCAGTAACGATGAATAATATGCACTTGTAATAGTTTTACCCTTTACCAGATAATCGATGAGGATTATCCCTTGCGAATCCCAAAAGACAGTCGCTATAACCTTTCCGGTCGAAGGAATGGTATTCGCCTTTTTTGGTGCAGATTCTCCCTTGGTAACCCATCGTTTAGATTGTTGTTTGGTCTCAGGAGTATAGTAGTATATCCGTATTTCACCCGCAGTGACGAAACGACGCTTAAAGTTCTGCGGATTCTTTCTGAACAGCTGCAAACCATCCTTGCAACACTTCACACGATTCCGTTTTTGGTCAAGCGTGAGCAATCGCGGAATCCATCTTGCGCATAGGTTTTGCATGTCCAAATGTTAATGCAAAATATTATGTACCCATTCATTCCAGATGCCCACAGCACTAGCAATCTCACGCATCTTAACTCTTCTGTCATCCATCACCATATCACGGATTTTATCAATGATTTCTGGAGTCGTAGCCTCCACAGGGCGTCCAGAACGTTCAGCATCATTTGTGTCCATATGGCCGCTCCGAAAATTTTGAAAACACTTATAAACTGCTCTAATCGAAGGTGCAGAGTCACCGTAATGTTTATCAAGTTTTTCTTTAGTCTCCTGAGGCGTTTTGTCTTTCACAAAGTAATGTTTAATCACGACACGAAATTCTTTTTCGTCCATTTTTCGACAATCACTCGACTTCCTTGATTCGCACGGATGCCAAACACAAAGAAATGGACCAATATGGCTGAAACTTGGTGTGCGTTCTTTCCAAAGATGCTACTAACTAAACATGACCGCAATACGCCCCGGTGGCGCCATCTCTCGGACTTTGCACGGACTTTTCAAACGTCCCTCGTACTACCAATTATTTTACCGAGGTGACTATTACAGCGCCATCTATCACAAAGCGAAACAAGTGGTCCAACTAAAACATTCATATTTCTTTACATACTACTCGAATTTGTAATAAAAAATGGGGGTTCCTATTTTAAAAAACGCAGTTGATATCCGTTTGACCCATGGCAGCGCCATCCAGCGGGCCAACCATAGCGCCATCTGGTTTCCCCCTTCAAACTAGATGAATTTCGTTCTGTGTACTTTTTTCGTTTGATACTTAGTTCGTGAGATATTTAGCCCAATCACTAAAATTTTTACAAAACACTTACTTCGTAACTCTGAACGTTATCTAACAAAAACCATTTTGAAATCATTTTATAGCTTCTCCCATTAACGTGCTAAAGTTTTCTCAGTGCAGAACCTGAAAACTGCGTATCGCGAATCCTATCTTAAAGCTGTCACCACACGTGAGCTTCCTCCAGGCACCCAGCTGCGACGACCGAGCTTTTTAATGCGCGCCCGGGTCTCTTAACCATCAAAGATCCTCCTACTCATAGATATTATACTAATTCCACCTTGCAGTTTGTAACTATCGACTTTATTTTCTGGATCTACCCTGATCAGACCTTAGCACATACCTTTGAGCTTTGAAAATCGTAGAGAATCGTGTTTACCACGTCCGATTAGTTAGGGTAATGTGTTTCCGGCGATTCCATATTTTTGGCCATAGTCTGTACCATTCAAGCATCTCGTCAGTTCGCGTCAGGGACTGAATGCACGCCGTAGCAGTTCTACCACAGACAAAAAATTCCTGGCTGTGCAAGGAGTCGAAACTAGGTCTCCGCATAGCAGTCAGACACGCTACTACGGAGGTGCACACAAATAATTTAGATAGGGTCTAACGTCTGAATTTGTGGCTTTATTTTATGGTCACGCAGCTCTCTGGCTCCTCGTGGGTCAATGTTCTTGAGTGGTAGACGCGGTGTTTTCGTGTGCTGGCCACACCCTTTTGCTTATAGGATCCTCGACAGTGTAAGGTAGTTGCTGGCAACCCCGTCTGCAGCGGATGTTCCGCTATCCCGTCATGCCTTCAGCACTAGCCGGTCAGGCGCAGGTGTAGGCCACCCAACTGCCGTCTCTGCTGCGCGGGCAGCCGACGTTCCAGGCGCTATTTCGGGGCGACGGGCCAACTAGTCGCAAACTTCTACGACAGGGCCTGAACGAGATGCTCTATAGACCCTTAGTACAGTCGCCTTCTGTACCGAGTTCGTCTTCCGCGTCCCGTTAACAACTAGATCATTACACAGGAAATTTTATTGTGGCCTACAACACTAGCGGTCACAAAAGCTCACGTTCGTCTAAAAGAAAATAAGAATTCGATACTACCTGGAGAAAAAATAAAAATAAGTCTTCGTCTTATCTAAAGGGCAGATGGTACCATTAAATACATGACAACATAACTTTTTTTTATACTGGTGGTTGTGATGGCTTCCATTATAGAAGTATTTTAGACCAATTCCTTACCGAGCGAGGTGGCGCAGTGGTTAGCGCACTGCACTCGCATTCCGGAGGACGACGGTTCGAACCCAAGCCCGGCCATCCTGATTTAGGTTTTCCGTGGATTCCCTAAATCATTTCAGGCAAATGCCGGGATGGTTCCTTTGAAAGGGCACGGCCGCTTCCTTTCCCCATCCCTAATCCGACGGGATCCCTCCCCCCCCCCCAAATTAGTCAATCAGCCAAATCCTTATTTTAAGCTTCTTATGTCAGCTCAAACGGCAGCTTGAAAAGTGGGAGAAACTCACTTGCTGCTCTGCGATTCTCTTCCTTGATTTCATAATCGCAGGTAAATTCATTTTCTTACGTGAACGTATGAATGAACAGACGCTGTCGATGATCGGCAGTTGTACCAAACAGTTTCCAAATTATTTCTCAGTCTGTGATTTCCTTGTCATCAGCTGTGATAGTTCGACCTACAAAGTTTTCAATAAAATGTCTGGGGAACCTGCAGGCAAGAAAATATCGAATATAATGAAAGCAGAGTTAGGTTTATGTATAGCATACGTGCTATTGGAAAGGTGTTAGCAGCAGGGAAAAATTTTATTTGCCGTTATGAAACTGTGCAAGACACTTTACAAAATTTCAGAAATACGGAATGTAACGGGTATAAGTGCAGACGTATATGTATATATATATATATATATATATATATATATATATATATATATATATATATATATATATATATATATATATATATATATATATATATAGTGCTTTAATAGTACATACATCAGTGTGCTGGTTTTTTCTGTGTGTAACAGTCACACTTTACGATCTGGTATTTATTGCGCGGTCGTACTGCATTACTAATAAGATTACGCCTGTCAATGTGGACAGTCGGTTTTCCGTCTATGCGTCCATACTTCATCACCTGACCTTCTGCCCAGGGAAAGTAAGCATTAATGACTTGCTATTGTCAACAAAATGTTCAAATGTGTGTGAAATCTTATGGGACTTAACTGCTAAGGTCATCAGTCCCTAAGCTTACACACTGCTTAACCTAAAGTATCCTAAGGACGAACACACACACCGATTCCCGAGGCAGGATTCGAACCTCCGCCGGGATCAGCCGCACAGTTCATGACTGCAGCGCCTTAGACCGCTCGGCTAGTCCCGCGCGGCTTGCTCTTGTCACCCGTACTTGGAGGTACTAACAGACCTACAAACGTACTACTTTTAATGGTTATAATTATTAGTCTGCGGTCCGCAGCTCGTGGTCGTGCGGTAGCGTTCTCGCTTCCCACGCCCGGGTTCCCGGGTTCGATTCCCGGCGGGGTCAGGGATTTTCTCTGCCTCTTGATGACTGGGTGTTATGTGCTGTCCTTAGGTTAGTTAGGTTTAAGTAGTTCTAAGTTCTAGGGAGCTGATGACCATAGATGTTAAGTGCCATAGTGCTCAGAGTCATTTGAACCATTTTATTAGTCTGCGAATGACGTAAATACTGATACAGTGTGCTTCAGTACATCGTCCTCAGTCACTGAACTTGTACTCGTTACAGACAGGAACGTAGATGTGGCTCTAAATGAGTCTTGCCGGATTATCACGGGTTGCTTAAGACCTACTCCTGTGGACAAACTCCATTGCCTCGCTGGCATAGCTCCTCCTGAAATCAGACGTGACGTAGCTGCGAGATATGAGAAAAGTAAGGCTGCAGCGAAGGAAGCCCGTCCACTGTATGCTCATCCTAGGCTGAAATCAAGACAGAGCTTCTTGACAACTACCGAGGCTCTCATCGAGAAACCACATGCAGCAGGGATCTCGCGATGGGAGAAAGGGAAAATTTCTGAGCAAAAGTAAGAACTTTATAGATCTTCCATGCGTAAACAACGAAAAAGACAGGCACAGTGTGGTGAGGAGAAAGAAGGGAAAACACTGAGGAAGAAGGAAAAACTACTGGTATATAGAAAGAAGAAAATAAAGAAGACATGAGTTATTTCATGTGGTAAGTAGTAGGCCAAAACAATAGAAAAATGTTAACAAAGCTGAAGATGACGAATCGAAACTAGGAAAGTTAATCTTATGAAGAGCAGAACTTGGCGTAAAATTTCTTTAAGCCTTGAAACATCTTCAAGTCATGCGGTTGCCTGACCTTTTGTCCCTTTAAGAAGGGAAACTGCAGCCGTTAATAAGATTAGATACACAAGGTGATCGTAAAGTTGCTGTGCAGTTGCGTCGTATGTTGGAAATGACGTCCACGAGCGGCTATACAACTCTCAACCCGCTCTCGCGTCCGTCGGCCGTCGTAATTTAATATATTGTTATTGTTATTATTATTTTTGGTTGTTGCCGACGTACGTGGTGGGCCTTAATAAAAATGATATTTCATTTAATTTTGATTTTACGATTAAATGCTTTCCTGAAGTTCTCCTTTTTAACAATATTAATCTCAAATTATTTGTTACGTTAATGAATGTTCGACTCGCTGCATCTTAAAACTTGGGCATACAAGCTGAACAAAGTAATAAACTTTTCATATTAATTTCCTCGGCTAGTCAGTTCACTTTAAAGCAAAAGATCTTTAGTTATTAATTACAATTGCGGCCCACACACGCGCGAGAGTATTTTTCTTACCTCCGTTAACCATTGCCACGTAGTCGGAGTCCTGGCTCCGGCTCTCGGCTACGGTACTGAAAATAAGAATCTTAAAGCTACGTATTTCTGCAACTTCGTGCGGCTGTGGAGAAATATTAATATTATGTTAATAGCGGGCGAGTATTTCGATTCCGCTAATTTTGCATAATATCGCCACGTAATGGCGTCGTTGGCTGCAACGGCCGCTGCGATTGTTGAACTATAAATTACTTGAATGCAGGTTAATTCAAGGAAGGCGGACATGAAATCGGGATCACCTCTTACAAATTAAAAGTGCACAATAGTATTAAATGAATATATATATATATATATATATATATATATATATATATATATATATATATATATATAATCTGTTTAACTCATACAAATATGCTTACATTTGCCAGAACTCGCAAGATGTCCGTCTATACACAACAAAGACAAGATAGGAGGTGAAGTCGACTAAAAAAAAATTAACAAAAGAGCGTACCTTGTCGTCTCTTTAGATCATTTTGTCATAAATTATTTCTTTGCAATCTAAACCGACACAGAGAAATTATTATTTTACGGCTACATGATAAAAATATATTATTCAATTTTTTAATGTCTCTTCTTTATAAATACTGTTTTTTAAGTCTTTTCGTAATATAGCACTGGGGACGCTATACCTCTTAATTGTATTTTCGAACTCATTCTGCAGGTCTGATTGTGATACGCTTTCCACGTACTCAGTTGTTGTACTTTTTAAGTCACAAAGAGTGCGTGGGAGAATGCGAAGCACTACAAACTTTGCTGCTCCCCATAAGAGAAATGCCTGCTGGAATAAGGTCCGGCGAGTGAGGGGGGCAGTCGTTTTTATGAAATGACGCGTTCCCCAGAAAACTCTTCCAGAAGACACACGCAGCTTTGCTTACGGTAGCGCCGAAGCAATGAGTACTTGTTTACACCATCCTTCAGGTGGCCAATGAAATCGTGGATCATTCACTGTCCACGTTGTTTTTCAAGAAATAAGGGTATAATAATGCTCCGTCTGGATACTGATACCCGCGCTCCAATTTTTTGATCATGCTACGGTGTTCCAGGGACAGCACGAGGATTCCCGGTTGACCTTAATCGTCAACCGAGAGACCAGAGACGTGTAACCAGGCCTCGTCTGTTATAAGGGAACGTCAAGAATATCAGTATATAAAAACATAAACCATATGCAGTAACAGATGATCAGCGTCCTTCAATTTTGCTGTCACTGTACAACGGAACAATTTGAGTGTTTGTCTAACCGCTTTATGCGAGGTTGCAAGCCGACATTTTGTCTTGTGCCAGCTAGAGCGACGATTTTGCTCGGCAACAGGCGTAAAGTACACTACTGGCCATTAAAATTGCTACACCAAGAAGAAATGCAAATGATAAACGGATATTCATTGGACAAATACATTATACTAGAACTGACATGTGATTACATTTTTAAGCAATTTGGGCGCATAGATCCTGAGAAATCAGTACCCAGAACAACCACCTCTGGCCGTAATAACGGCCTTCATACGCCTGGGCATTGAGTCAAACAGAGCTTGGATGACATGTACAGGTACAGCTGCCCATGCAGCTTCAACACGATACCACAATTCATCAAGAGTAGTGACTGGCGTATTGTGACGAGCCAGTTGCTCGGCCACCACTGACCAGACGTTTTCAATTGGTGAGAGATCTGGAGAATGTGCTGGCCAGGGCAGCAGTCGAACATTTTCTGTATCCAGAAAGGCCCGTACACGACCTGCAACATGCGGTCGTGCATTATCCTGCTGAAATGTAGGGTTTCGCAGGGATCGAATGAAGGGTAGAGCCACGGGTCGTAACGCATCTGAAATGTAAGTCTTCAAAGTGCCGTCAATGCGAACAAGAGGTGACCGAGACGTGTAACCAATGGCACCCCATACCATCACGCCGGGTGATACGCCAGCATGGCGATAACGAATACACGTTTCCAATGTGCGTTCACCGCGATGTCGCCAAACACGGATGCGACCATCAGGATGCTGTAAACAGAACGTGGATTCATCCGAAAAAACGACGTTTTACCATTCGTGCACCCAGGTGAATACACCATCGCAGGGGCTCCGGTCTGTGATGGAGTGTCAAGGGTAACCGCAGCCATGGTCTCCTGGCTGATAGTCCGTGCTGCTGCAAACGTCGTCGAACTGTTCGTGTAGATGGTTGTTGTCTTGCAAACGTCCCCATCTGTTGACTCAGGGATCGAGACGATGCTGCAAATTCCGTTACAGTCATGCGGAGAAGATGCCTGTCATCTCGACTGCTAGTGATACGAGGCCGTTGGGATCCAGCACGGCGTTCCATATTACCCTTCTGAACCCACCGATTCCATATTCTGCTAACAGTCATAGGATCTCGACCAACGCGAGCAGCAATGTCGCGATGCGATAAACCGCAATCGTGATAGGCTACAATCCGAACTTTATATAAGTCGGAAACGTGATGGTACGCTTTTCTCCTCCTTACACGAGGCATCACAACAACGTTTCACCAGGCAACGCTGGTCAACTCCTGTTTGTGTATGAGAAATCGGTTGGAAACTTTCCTCATGTCAGCACGTTATAGGTGTCACCACCGGCGCCAACCTTGTGTGAATGCTGTGAAAAGCTAATCATTTGCATATCACAGCATCTTCTTCCTGTCGGTTAAATTTCGCGTCTGTAACACGTCATCTTCGTGGTGTAATAATTTTAATGGCCAGTAGTGTATTTTATAAAATGCATTTTAACCATCTGCTGCTTATTTGTTAGTCACTTACCGGTTTCGGTTATTAACCATCATCCAAGATGAAACTTCCTGCCAGATTAAAACTGTGTGCCGGACGGAGACTCGAACTCGGGACCTTTGCCTTTCACGGGTAAGTGCTCTACCCACTGAGCTACCCAAGCACGACTCACGCCCCGTCGTCACAGCCTTACTTCTGCCAGTACCTCTTCTCCTACTTCCCAAACTCCCGAGTTCGAGTCTTGGCCCGGCACACAGTTTTAATCTTCCAGGAAGTTTCATATCTGCGTACACTCCGCTGCAGAGTGAAAATCTCATTCTGGAATCGTCCAAGATGTCTATCAGTATCAACATTAAAGAAATATGAGAGTACAATGCACAGAAAAATAGCAAAATTCAACCAACATAAGAGTGCAAAATTCAATTTGTGTACTTACAGGGAACAACAGATTAGTTAGAAGCATTCCATATTCCTATGAAGCTGAACGATATAGAAATTACCCAGTGATATTCATCTTAGAATACTGACAGTTATATCTCATGTCAAATAGACAGACATCACAGGAAATTCAAGACGAATAGTTACTGGAAGAAAGCTAGTACATTTGTACTGTATAGGTAACGTAACAACATACTTTTGCATCAGTGGTAAAGTGAAGGAGCAGACCTTTACCAACATCTTTCAGTGAAAGTAAACAAAAACAGAGAAACATTAATACTGAAAGTTACAGAAAAAATAGTCGCAAGATAGAAGTGGAACAACATATCAGTGAAACCAGATATGTTTGCCTCAGCAAATATGTGTATCTAATTCAGGATGCAAAACAAATTAAGCAATAAAAGCAATAATTTTGATCGTAAGTGTAACATTGAATTTTCAGTGGTATTTCACTTGCAGCAACACACTTTATGGAATCATACATGTGAGACAGGGCATCAGTTCAGAAGCGTCTAGCCCTTCTTTTTTTAAAAAAATAAATTATATTTTTCAAAAGAGACTGTATCTAACGTATTAAATTAAAACAAACCGCGGTATACAATTGTGAATATCGTTTCAAGATGATCAGTTATATACTTCCAAGTACTGTAATAACAAACTTCAATATACAATTATGCAGTGACAATCCTAAAATCTCATACTGTAAGGGCTACTCATAAAAGTCAGAACACAATCATTAGATAAGTAAATAGAGATTGCGAAGTGGAGACATGTAAAACAAATGATATAAATGGTTCTTAGGAGACTATTAATCCATATGCAAGATATAATTGTTATATTAACACACTTGGTAATCAAAAACAATATGTTGCTCGGTGTGGTACAAATATAGTGCAAAAAACCACCTAGGCGTCAGGTTACACATAATCGTTATTGTGACAGATATACAGAAGAATAATGATTACGGAATATCATAGACGTCCATTTTGCTCGGCTCTGGTACATAGAGTCAGATATATCCAACAACATGCTTTTCTTTAGTTTAGGTGATTTTCCAGTTCGTTCGGATTCTTAACATCGCGCCTGCCTCTCTAAATTTGTCAATAACTCTATGAGCCATATTACAATGAGGTACAGCTGTTTACGGGGAATTTTCAACAAACGTCTCCCACACTAAATGGGTGTAATTATCGTCCTGTCCAAACACACGTCAACAACAAAGAGAACGTTCATAAGGTGAAAGCGCCGCAATTACAAATAAAAGTGAACATCTATGCACTACACACCCAATCAGTAGCTTTCACCAACTGAACCAAACAGATAAATGTTGCGCAACAGTACAACGCATTTAAAGAACAGTCCCGTATCTATGAAAAAGACGATCCTGCCAACTTGTGTTCACCCAATAGCTAACGTACTCTACACCCGTAGTCCATAGTCCAGTGCACAGTGACTCCGAAAACACGGGAGGTTTTGTTTCGCAGTGAGCAGATTCTCAGGGATGTAAAACAAGTTAGAAAAGGAGAATACACAATATTTGTAACAAAAGAAGTACATCTGTTAATGTATCTTTCACAGATTCCAAGTGAAATAATTCTCATGGATCTTGAAAGAGTCAAAGAAATCTTAAACTTATTTTCTTTTACAAGGTAGTAACGAACTTGTCACGGAATAGGTAAACGCACAATACACTGAAATGCATATGATCATTTTTATGCGATTTTAACCAGGTGTCATCAAAGAAAAAATTAACTTTACAACATTTACTTCAATCGATCACATTAAGGCACTGAAGACCTATAGAAATCGGGTTTTATGTAAAATTAACGCTGTTTGAAAATATTAATAATATATACATCAGTCGTTTTTGCTAAGAAACACGTCAGTGGTTTAGAAGCAGCAGAACACCAATAAATGCTTGAAGATCCTTTTAAAATTCACTTTATTGGTAGTTTAACTTTTTACTGCTGCCGGCAAGTTATTAAAACGCATAGTCCTCGATAAGGGACGGCTTTATGGACCATAACAAGTGACATTAAATCTTTGTGAATATTGATCTTATTTCTCGCATTAATTCCGTGATCTGAACTGTTGGTTAGAAAAAAAGATTTGTGTTATTTATGAGAATTTTCATAAATAATTGAAAATGTTGGGAGGCAGCATTTAACATTCCCAGTTCCTTGACAATTCCTCTGCAGAACGTTCTTGAATTCACACCACAAATGATTCGTATTGTACGTTTCCTGACTCGGCAAACTTTAGCTTTCCGCGATGTGTTACCCCAAGAAATGATCCCGTATTACATTATGAAATGAATGTAATCGAAGATCACTAGTTTCTTACTTCAATATCGCCTATAATTTGCACTATCCATATTTGTTTTGGTGTCTTGGTCCTTGAGCTGTTGTGTGATATGTTCCTCCCATATGAACTGCTTATCTGGTTGCAATGCAAGAGTCTATTACTGTGAACTTCTTCCGTCAGCTTGTTCGCTTTTTGTTGTTGTTGTTGTTGTTGTTATCTTCAATCCGAAGACTGGTTTGATGCAGCTTTCCATGCTACTCTATCCCACGCGAGCCTCTTAATGTCCCAGTACCTACTGCAACCCACATCCTTCTTCTGAATCTGCTTAGTCTGTTCATCTTTTGGTCTTCCTCTACGATTTTCAGCCCCCTCATTTCCTTTCAGTACTCAATTGGTGATCTCTTGATGTCTCAGAACTTGACCTACCAACCAATATCTTCTTTTAATCAAATTGCAGCACGTATTTCTTTTCTCCATAATTCTATTCAGTAGCTGCGCATTGGTTATATGATCTAACCATCCAATCTTCACCATTCTTCTGCAGCGTCCCATTTCAAAGGCTTCTGTTCTCTTCTTGTCTAAACTGTTTATCGTTCATATTGCATATGTGGCTATTCTCCACACAAATACTTTCGGAAAAGGCTTTCTGACACTTGAATCATGTTAATAAATTTCTTCTCTTCAGAAGTGCTTTTCTTGCCATTGTCAGTCTACATTTTATATGTTTTCTACTCTGACCATCATTAGTTATTTTGCTGCCCAAATACCAAATCTCATCTACCACTTTAAGCGTCTCTTTAACTGATTTAATTCCGTCGGCCTCACCTGAGTTCATTCGACTACACTGCATTATCCTTATTTCACCTTTGTGAATGTTCATCTTAAAACTTCGTCTTCAACTGCTCTTCTAAGTCCTTTGCTGTCTCTGAGAGAATTACAGTGTCATCAGCAAACCTCAAAGTGTTTATTTCTTCTCTTTGAACTTTAATTTCTACTCCAAATTTTTCATTGGTTTCCTTTATTGTATGCACAATATAGATACTGTATAACACGGGGGATAGGCTACAACCCTGTCTAACTCCCTTCCCAACCACTGCTTCCCTTTCATGCCCCTCGAGTCTTATCACTGCCGTCTGGTTTCTGTACAAATTGTAAATAGCCTTTGCTCCTTGTATTTCACCCCTACTGCCATCAGAATTTCAAAGAGAGTATTCCACTCAACATTGTCAAAAGCTTTCTCTAAATCTACAAATGCAAGAAACGTAGGTTTTCATTTTCTTAAAGTATCTGCTATCTTCTACCATTTTTTCCATTCTTCTGTAAAGATTTCGCGTTAGTATTTCGCAACCATGACTTATTAAAACGGTTAGTCCGGTAATATTCACACCTGTCTGCTCTCGCTTTCTTTGGAACTGGAGTTATTATATTCTTTGGAAGTGTGAGACTATTTCGCCTGCCTCATTCATCTTACTCACTAGATGGAATAATTTTGTCATAGTTGGTTCTCCCAAGGTTATCAGTAGTTCTAACGGAATATCTCCAATTCCCGGGGCCTTCTTTCGGCTAAGGTCTTTTAGAGCTGTGTCAAATTCTTCACGCAGTATCAGATCTCCCATCTCATCTTCATCTACGTTCTCTCCCATTTCTGTAATACTGTTCTCAAGTGCATCTACCTTATATAGAGCTTCTATATATTCCTTCCACCTTTTAGCTTTCCCTTCCTTGTTTAAGACCGGTTTTCCATCTGAATACTTGATATTCATACAGGTGATTCTCTTTTCTCCAAAGGTAACGGTCCAGAACTTCTAAAGAATGTTATGATGGGTGACGAGGCATGGGTATACTGGTATGACATCAAAACTGAAGCCTAACCATCCGAATGAAAACTGCCTAAAGGGCGAAGACCGAAAAAAATTCAATAAGTTCAATCACACTTGAAGGTTGTTCTCTCTGGTTTTTCAGATTTCAATGTTACAGTGCATCATGAGTTCCTGCCTTATGGTCATAAAGTTAGTAAAGAATGCCATCTGGAAGTTATGCGCTTCGTGCGTGAAGCAACCCGAAGAAATCGATCACAATTGTGGCAAAACCTGTCGTGGAAACTGCATCACAATAATATTCCAGCTGACACCTCAATACTTGTTCGAGATTTTTTGGCAAAAAAAAAACGTTATGTTGCCTCAGCCACAGTATTCTCCGGACATGGCCCCCTCCGACTTCTTTCTGCCACGAAGCTGGAGAGAACTGTGAAAGGACTTCCTTTTGCCACCATTGACGAAATAAAAACAGAATTGCTGAAGGAGCTGAACACCATTAAGAAAAGTGAGTTCCAGAAGTGCTGGGATAACTGCATCATATCTGACGGGGTTACTTTGAAGAGGACAAAGTTTATGTTCATGAATAAATAAAGTTTCTTTAATGAAAAGAAAAATTCTTGTTACTTTTTGATCACGCCTCCTATACAGTGTTCCTTGCCAAACTTTAGTGGAAAACAATTAGCTAGATATATTTATTAACGTCCATGAAAATTTTGCTAACCGATTTTTCTGAAACTATATGTGATTTATTATTTATGTTGGTATTTTGTGGGCCTTACCTACGAACAAAATTAATTTGGTATTTCGTAACGTTTCTGATCAAATTCGCTGACATACATACCAAAAAGTAAAGGCCCTAAGATGGAACCCTGTGGGGCACCGCATGGGATAAGTTCGCAGTTGGATGATGACCGGTACCTTGATGCACGTTATAGAAGCAGTGTGCCACGGAATGTTTTTTTCAGACAGAACACCAAAGTATCGCCTCTTTGTATTGAGGTACACACCAGTCTCCAGTAGGTATTTATTCTGTGCCGATACGATCTCTCTTGCCTCGTCGTACCAGTCGGATGTGATTCTACCTGCCATGAGAAGCGAAATCCTTAAGATGGGCACCCGAGCGTGAAACGAACTGCTCCGTGTCTCGCGGACGATCGGTGAAAAATCGCGGGTGATATGCGCGCCAGATCACGTCTCTCCGCGGAAAGACGAATCTGTGGAAGCTACGTTTGCCGATGGCGGCTTTCTCAAGCCGGATAAAAGTTGCCGTTCAGAGCGGCGTTTAGCGTGGGCGATTTCGCGAGCGTGGTTTTACGTTCTCCAGATAGAGAGGAAAGGGGTAGGATAAGGATCGAATGGAGGAAATTGCCCATCTGGAACACACACGTTTTCTGATTGAAGCCTGCTGTGTAAATGAAGAAAGGATATGTGCTAATACTTCAGGGGTCATAAACCGCTCGTATTATAGGGAGCGAAGTCATTTAATAGAGACCTAGACTCCCGGCGGACGTTCGAGTCCTCCCTCGGGCATGGGTGTGTGTGTTTACCCTTAGGATAATTTAGATTAAGTAGTGTGTAAACTTAGGGACTGATGACCTTAGTCGAATAAGATTTCACACACATTTGGACAGAGACCTAGACTGTACTTTAGTGAAAAACAATACGAACTTACCGATTATCGGACAAAATTGGAGACTACCTTGCAGACAGAACTCAGCACGTCGGTCTTAACGGAAAAAGATATACATATGGAAAGGTAAACTCCGGAGTACCCCAAGGACGTGTGATAGGACCGTTACTGTTAGCAATGTAGAGACAAGGTATAGTAGAAAGCTACCGAAGCTTTTTGAGACTGTTCGTAGATGGTGCGGTTGTCCATAAGGATGCAGCAACGCCAGAAGATAGTATCGATTTGCCCGAAATATGGTACACAAGATTGATGAATGATGCAGGCTCTGGCAGTTGACCCTAAACGTGAATAAATGTAATATATTTCGCATACACATGGAAATAAATTATCACGGCGTAAGTGTATATTTTTTATTTTTATAATTATATATATTTTATGATTTTGGTTGGGGTGGCTTTAAATATTGTGGACTAGCAAGAGACTTTTAATTAACTTAGACCGCGATAACAGTCGTACGGACATCGGCTGCCCCGAAGTACGTACGATATAATATTTTTTTTAAACACAGCGTGCGACTCACCGCCTTCTAATAAATAGTTTGCGTGAGCGCTGGTCTTTAGAAAAGAAAATATGCGTATTCTTACGCCAACTGTAATTATTAATATATGTCTCAGGGGCTACTGGTTATTTATGTACCAAATTACATAAAGATTAACTGAGATATTGCGAAATGTAATGATTTTGAATATTTCTTATTCATTATTTGAAAGGCAAAACTGGAGAGAATCTCGTCAGCCGTTAGGCGGCCAAAATGAAACATACTGAACTCACTCAGTATTCTAAATATTAATGAACGAAATCTATTTTGACTCTTTTTAACTTTGAAATTAATGAGAAGTCTCTCGCATTTACATTTAATATTATGACATGATATTTTAATTAAATAATACAGTCAGCGTAATGGCCGATTAAATCCTGCTAGGGGAGACGAGCTCCCTGTATTGCGAAGTTCTGTAAAAAATTTTTTAATTATAATTAATGGTTGCGATCATGAGAGGTGACAACTAAGTCAATAACACACACTTTCTAATGACAATTTCTATTATATTTTTCAAAATACAGATAAAACTTATGCTAATTATCAGACAGCACTACAATGGCGGCCTACCGCTAGACGAAACAAAACAGGAGAGCTAGTTCAATCAAAGCATTGTCTCTAATCTTCATGGCCTATGTTACACAGAGATTATACCAAAAGAAATGTGTTTTGTTAATTACATCGATATTTGTGTTTTGATAATAATAACTTACGTTCTTTACTATTCGTTGTACATCGCGCACGCGTACACAGTCTTGAAATAATTTATAATTCACACGTCTCATAACAAAAACTTCCTTTCCCTTTCTCCAAATGTCCGTTTATGTGACGTACCGTCACAAAATCCACTACAGTACTCTAAACTATTGATGACAAATTGCTGGAAAGAGTAACTACCATAAAATATCTTGGGTAACTATCCAGATCGACCTTAAGTGGAATGACCAAATAAAACAAACGGTGGGAGAAGCTGCTCTCAGAGTCATAGGAATAAGTTTAAGGAAATTTAACTCATCTACGAAGAAAGTGGCTTACAAGGCGCTTGTCCAACCGATTCTAGAGTATTGCTCATGAATGTGGTATCCTTACCAGGTAGGACGGGTAGAAGAGAGAGGAAGATACATCGAAGAGCCGCGCGTTTCGTCACGGGATATTTTAGTCGGCACGAGAGGGTTGCGGAAATGCTCAGCAAACTCCATTGGCAGGCGTTACAAGAGAGGCGCTGTCCATCACAGACAGGTCTACCGGTGATATTTCGCGACGTAACTTACCGGAAAGAGTCGAACTTTCTCCCACATCGTCTCGAGGAACGAGGAAAATGAGAAATCTTGACAAACCAGAGCTAATACTACATACAACAGTTTATCGACAGTAATTTTTCCCACCCACCATTCGCGAGTGGAACAGGGGAATAGGGTTAACGGTGCCAGAAGTACCCTCCACCACATACCACCAGGTGTTTCAGTATTTTTGAGGAACCACTGTAGCCATTGACATGAAACTTTTACAGGACATTAAACTGTATGTTCTGAATGTACGTAACTACAATAATTGCATTTCAGCCACTGCTTTCGGAAATACAATTTTTTAACTACACGGTTAAAATTTTGTGTACTTTTTGTACGTTATTCTAAATAATTTCAATTATACTTAACATTATGTTCTTCTTTTTGTTCAGTAGACTCAGGATATGTATGTTATTACTCCATGAAAATTTGAATACTGTACTCGAAGTGGTTTCTGAGATTCCGGCCGGAGTGGCCGAGCGGTTCTAGGCGCTGCAGTCTGGAACCGCGTGACCGCTATGGTCGAAGGTTCGAATCCTGCCTCGGGCATGGGTGTTGTGTGCTGTCCTTAGGTTAGTTAGGTTTAAGTAGTTCTAAGTTCTAGGGGACTGATGACCTCAGAAGTTAAGTCCCATAGTGCTCAGAGCCATTTGAACCATTTATACGGCTTGACCATAGTACACTGGACGTACCGCCAACATGAAACAGAAATAGGCGTCACTTACGTAGGTCTTTGTTTGCCGTTTGAGATAAGACTGAACATACTTACCCCGCTTTTATACATTCATTTATTGGTAACATGAACCGTGAATAATGCGAGGGTTGGAACTTCAATCGTGCCAACTATTTATTTACAGCTCGTACAAAATAGGTACGTGTTTCAGAGTTCTACTGACCTTCAGAGTAGTCACCAGCATCGTGTATAACCCGTTGCCAGCGATGTGGAAGTCTTAGGATACTCTTAGCAGTACCAATTGTGTTGACAGCTCGAGCGGCGCGGTGTATTGCCCGACGAATTTGTAGCAGTTCTGAAGCGAATGCCCAGAAGTATTTCCTTCAGTTTAGAAATCGAGTTGAGCTCACGAGGGCTTAAGTCAGGGGAGTGCAGTAGGTGGTACAGCACTCAGCAACCCCATCAGTCAAACAAATCAGTAACGGCTTTTACTGTACGTGCTTGAGCATTGTCCTGCATGATGGTCAGGTCCTGCAGAAAGTGTCATCTGTCTCTAAGCTGGTCGTAGGTTGTGTTCCAAAAATGAACAGCATAGTTAGCAAGCAAATGAGTAAAGAATTTTTTCGAAATTTAGCCTTGATGTACACTACACAAGGTGCAACGGCTGTAAGTGCAGATATTGTGACCATTGCTACCTTAGTACGTACTCATTTTAGCATGTTAGTTGTTTCTTGTCTGCATCTAACAGTTGCCTCACAAGTCAGATACTTTCCTGCCAGATGTTTTCCGCTCGTGTGTAACTGCACCACTATGTGGGTTTCGCGTGTCAGTACGGATTAACCATTTTGCGTTCAAGCGTCAGCTCTTCAACACCTGACTTGCTGCCCAGAGGAAAATAGCCATTAATGGCCTGTTCTTGCAATACGAACTTGCAGGTACTAACAGACCTTATTTTAACGGCTATAGTATTACCAGTTTGCAAAGGAAGAAAATGCTGATTAACGCTGTTCAGTGCTCTGTCCTGTCACCAATAAAAATACAGGGTAACAATTTTTCGACTATATGAAAAAAACGGAAATTAGTTATAAACTACGGCGTGCACATACTTTATACAGCTTGTAAACGTCACTACAGATATTCGGATTTAGGTTATGACATGTTCAATATGCCTGCCGTCATTGGCGATGATGTGGCGCAGACGAATAGCGAAATTCAGCATGACCCACTGAAGTGTCGGAACATCGATGCTGTCGATGACCAACTGAATGGCTTTTTTCAGCTCAGCAATGGTTTTGCGGTTGTTGCTGTACACCTAACAGTTGCCCCACAGGTCAGATACTTTCCCGCCAGATGTTTTCCGCACGAGTGTAACTGCACCACTAAGTGGGTTTCGCATGTCAGTACGGATTAACCATTTTGCGTTCAAGCGTGAGCTCTTCAACACCTGACTTGCTGCCCAGAGGAAAATAGCATTAATGGCCTGTTCTTGCAACACGAACTTGGAGGTACTAACAGACCTTATTGTAACGGCTATAGTATTACCAGTTTGCAAAGGAAGAAAATGCCACACAAAAAGGAGTCACATGTGTTCAGATCCGGAGAATGTGGCGGCCAATCTAGGCCCATGCCAGTGGCCTCTGGGTACTCCAGAGTCGTAATGCGGTTCCCAGAGCGCTTCCCCAGGGCATCAAACACTCTCTTGCTCCGAAGGGTCGATCTCCGTCTTACATGAACCAGATCTTGTCGAAGTCTGTGTCACTTTGGATAATGGGGATGAAATCGTCTTCCAAAACCATTACGTGCCGTTAGGTAGTCACCGTGCCACAAGGAATATCGCACCGATTATTCCGTGACTGGACACTGCACACCACACAGTCACACGTTGAGGGTGAAGAGACTTCTGGATCGTGAAATGCTGATTCTGAGTACCCCAATTGCGGGAATTTTGCTTATTACCGAAGTCACTCACACCAAAGTGGGCTTCGTCGTTAAACCAAACCATGCATGTGCATACTACGAGGGTCACACCAAAAGAAATGAAAACATTTTTTTTGTAATCCATCTTTATTCTACATCTTTGCCAGTTTTACAGTGTGTAGATACATCCATTAGGAACAATATTTTCATTTCTCCACATAATTTCCATCCATCTCAACTGCCTTCCGCCATCTTGGAACCAGCGCCTGTATACCCGCACGGTAAAAATTCTGGACCAACCTGTTGGAGCCACTGTTTGGCAGCGTGCACAAGGGAGTCATCATCTTCAAGTATCGTTCCACGAAGAGAGTCTTTCAGTTTCCCAAAGAGATGATAGTCACATGGAACCAGGTCATGACTGTAAGGCGGGTGTTCCAGTGTTGTCCATCCGAGTTTTGTGATCGCTTCCATGGTTTTTTGACTGACATGTGGCCGTGCATTGTCGTGCAACAGCAAAACATCCTGCTTTTGCCGATGTGGTCGAACGCGACTCAGTCGAGCTTGAAGTTTCTTCAGCGTCGTCACATATGCATCAGAATTTATGGTGGCTCCACTTGGGATGACGTCCACAAGCAAGAGTCCTTCGGAATCGGAATACACCGTAGCCGTAACTTTTCCAGCAGAAGGTGTGGTTTTGAATTTTTTTACTTGGGTGAATTTGCATGATGCCACCCCATTGATTGCCTCTTCGTCGATGGTGAAAAATGATGGAGCCATGTTTCATCACCTGCCAAAATTCTTCCAAGAAATTCATCTCCACCATTGTCATACTGTTCCGAAAGTTCGCTGCATGCCGTTTTTCTTGTTCGTGTGAGCCACTGTCAACATCCTGGGAACCTACCTGGCACAAACCTTTTTTAACGCCAACACTTTCAGTATTCCGCAGACACTTCCTTCCCCTATCCCAACGTAGCGTGACAATTCGTTCACTGTGACGCGTCTGTCAGCAGTCGCTAATTCGTTAACTCTCTGCACATTGTCTGGGGTGTGTGCAGTACGAGGCCTGCCGCTGCGAGGACAATCCTCAATATTGCCGTGCCCGCTTTCATCACGTATCCTGCTTGCCCACCGATTAACTGTGCTGCGATCGACAGCAGCATCTTCATACACCTTTTTCAATCTCTTGTGGATGTTTCCCACTGTCTCGTTTTCACAGCGCAGAAATTCTATGACAGCACGTTGCTTCTGACGAACGTCAAGTGTAGCAGCCATCGTGAGGACATGCTGTGACGGCGCCACTCAAGGGAACAGGTTGAACTAAGTTTGAAAACAAGCGGAAAGGATGTATCTACACACTGTAAAACTTTCACACATGCAGAATGAAAACTGTATTTTTACAAAACTAGTGTGCATTTCTTTTGGAATGACCCGTGTAATTCCCATCATGCCCCGCCGCCAACCGTGCAGTTTGGACGTCCTAACGCAAACCGTTCAGAAGTTATGACGATTTAATTTCATATAGTTCAATAATTGTCACACCGTATCTGCACTTATAGCCCTATACGTCCGTAGGACTGTTTATTAGAACGTCCCGTAAAAAAAAAAAAAAAAAAAAAAAAAAAAAAAAAAAAAAAAAAAACATTGAAGTTATTCGGTCAAGAACAAGACCTTTTCGCGTCTCTTGGTAAGGACGTTAAGCAGATCTTGTATTTATACAGTACTACGGGTTTTAGTAATTTTTATCTTTATAAAAGCGACGCTGTAACATTTTTATGTATGGAGCACCAGTTGAAGCTATGTAGTGCTCAGTTCACTCATGGAACGCTGGCTCGTTTAATTATCCAGTACTACTGTTTTGTTTAGAACAACAACTGTTTACAAGCCCTCGGAGGACGAAGTGTGGCGCGCAGCTGTATGTGTGGTATTCAGAACGCAAGCGTCAACCATTATATGTGCGGGACAAACAATGGAACACTTTGGTCCGCTGTTAATTACATCGCGTCTCTTGGGATTCTGCGGCGTATCTGTATCCAGAAAGGCCCGTACAGGACCTGCAACATGCGGTCGTGCATTATTCTGCTGAAATGTAGGGTTTCGCAGGCATCAAATGAAGGTTACAGCCACGGGTCGTAACACATCTGAAATGTAGCGTCCACTCTTCAAAGTGCCGTCAATGTGAACAAGAGGTGACCGAGACGTGTAACCAATGGCACCCGATACCATCACGCCGAGTGATACGCCAGTATGGCGATGACGAATACTCGCTTCCAATGCGCGTTCACCGTGATGTCGCCAAACACGGATGCGACTATCATAATGCTGTAAAGAGAACCTGGATTCATCCGAAAAAATGACCTTTTGCCATTCGTGCACCCAGATTCGTCGTTGAGAATACCATCGCAGGCGCTCCTGTCTGTGATGTAGCGTCAAGGGTAACCGCAGCCACGGTCTCCGAGCTGGTAGTGCATGATGCTGGAAACGTCGTCGAACTATTCGTGCAGATGATTGTTGTCTTGCAAACGTCCCCATCTGGTGACTCAGGGATCAAGGCGTGGCTGCACGATCCGTTACAGCCATGCGGATAAGATGCCTGTCATCTCGACTGCTAGTGATACGAGGCCGTTGGGATCCAGCACGGCGTTCCGTATTACCCTCGTGAACACAACGGTTCCATATTTTACTAACAGTCATTGGATCTCGACCAACGCGAGCAGCAGTGTCGCGATACGATAAACCGCAATCGCGAAGGGCTGCAATGCGACCTTTATCAAAGTCGGAAACGTGATGGTACGGATTTCCCTCCCTAGACGAGGCATCACAACAACGTTTTACCAGGCAACGCCGGTCAACTGCTGTTTGTGTACGAGAAATCGGTTGGAATCTCTCCTAATGTCAGCACGTTGTAGGTGTCGCCACCGACGCCAACCTTGTGTGAATGCTCTTGATGTGTCGGCAGCTGGGCCAACACCTTGTAGATAGAGGTGGCTTAATGCACGCTAGACTAACGCAGACGGGCGTGAAGTACTGGAACAGGATACGTAATTAATGCTATGAAGAAAAGTACGTAGCTGGTATAATACTTATCTTTAATAACGCATTGTGGTACATCGCACAAAGGATACTTTAATTACAATCACTGTAAGGCTAATGGCGCCTTGCTAGTTCGTAGCCATTAACTTAGCTGAAGGCTATTCTGTCTCTCGGCTAATGAGAGAGAAAGGCTTCGTACGTCTAGTCGCTAGGTCTGTCGTCCGTACAACTGGGCTGAGTTCGAGTCAGTCTCTCGAGACCTGCCTTGTGGTGGCGCTAGGTTTGCGATCACACAGTGGCGACACGCGGGTCCGACATGTACTACGGGACCGCGGCCGATTTAAGCTACCACCTAGCACGTGTGGTGTCTGGCTGTGACACCACAGCTCTGAAAAGATAATCATTTGCGTATCACAGTATCTCCTTCCTGTCGGTTAAATTTCGCGTCTGTAGCCCGTCATCTTAGTGGCGTAGCAATTTTAATGGCCAGTAGTGTATTAAGAGGACAGTCATTAAGTGATAACGTGGAGCTCGATAACACTTCAGTTGCTGCAAGCTGCCCACCTAATGGAGTCCAGAGGCACCAAAAATTTGATTTTCTATATTTGATGTATTTATTGACCAGATTTAAAATGCTGTCGTAATTTACTCATTAAGGGAAATAATCTTATGTCATAGGTTTAACACAGAAAAACAAGTTTTACACCGAGCGAGGTGGCGCACTGGTTTGCACACTGGACTCGCATTCGGGAGGACGACGGTTCAATCCCGTCTCCAGCCATCCTGATTTAGGTTTTCCGTGATTTCCCTAAATCGTTTCAGGCAAATGCCGGGATGGTTCCTTTGAAAGGGCACGGCCGATTTCCTTCCCAATCCTTCCCTAACCCGAGCTTGTCGACGGGACGTTAAACACTAACCACCACCACCACCACCAAGTTTTACAGTCAGAAACTGTGTATATAACTTAATGTAGCGTTACGCGCTGGCCAACGGCCTTGCCGCAGTGGTAACACCGGTTCCCGTCAGCTCACCGAAGCTAAGCGCTGTCGGGCTGGGCTAGCACTTGGATGGGTGACCAGAGAGACCTTGTGGAAATTATGGAAAAACGTGGACACCCAGATGACTTACTAAACTGCAGCAAGAGGCTGTATAATGGAACTTATTTTGTGCTCGATATCTCCAGTTATACAGGGGAAAATATTTCAACAAACCAAGGTGTGAGCCAAAGGTATACGTCATCACCCACTCTTTTTAATATTCTTACAGAAAATGCCATCGAAAAATGGAAAAAATTTGCGCCAGATGGGATATATATGAATAAACATATTAATAATATGCCGACGACACTGTATTAATGGCCAGTTCTGAAGACGAACTACAAAAATGTATCTTTTGTTTAAAATTTGTTGGAAACTATTGTGATTTTAAGCCAGTAGCAAATAAAACTAAGAGAATGTTATTCCCTGGGAAGTACCCAAAATTGTAAGTGGAGATAAGATTTTGGAATAAGGTCAGCACTCCAGTCACCTGCTGTATTACTTATAACGAAGATGTGGGTATCAAATTACAGAGATATCAGAGATTATTTGTGGCCTATGGTGCCATAAGCAGAATACTAATAAATACACGAAGAGGCTTGAAAATTAAATTCCGCAAGGTATCCGTTTTTATGTCCGGTAGTCAATCCTGGTTTATGAAGAGAAAGATTCTTACCATCTTCAGGGGGCTGAAATGAAATTTTTCCGACTAGCGAAAGCTTGCGCTAAGATTCCTAACGAAAACCTTAGAAAGTGAACATTTTTTGCAGTACATAACAAAATAGATGAACATAAACAAAACCGGAACGAATATCAGGAACGAATGGAAGCAACAAGGATTGCAAAAACAATCTTAAAATACACGCCCAAAGAAATGACGGACGTGAAAATGTCAGTTACAAAATTAAAATGAGCCCACAAGAGTTTAGTAGGCCTAATTTGTGAAAGGCCGAAGAAGAAAAAGAAATAATGCAGGAAGATGAAATATGAAACTTAATTATTCGACAGAGGATTGGAAGTCCACACAAGTATCCTAGAATGGACGACGCTCCCTGAGAAATTTTCATATCCTTACGCAACCACCTATGATAAAGATATTAGGTCTGGCGTGCAAGAAATATGCTCACACTTTTTTAGAACAATGTAACAATTTTAATTCCAAAGAAGGAACGTGCTGACAGCTGTCAACATTACCCAACCTTCAGTTAAACAATTCATGGCTGCAACATCTAGAAGAACGAAAAAACTGGTTGTGGTTGACGTCGGGAGAGATCAGTTTGGGCTCTAGAGGAGTGCAGAGGCTATGTTGACTCTATGGCTAATCTTAGAAATTAAGCTCTACGTTTATCACACTTGCTGCTTTAGAACATGCCATTACATTGTTGACTGGCCTACAGTCTTTGAAATTTTGAAGTTAGGGGTAAAATACAGGGCGCGAAAGGTTATTCACAGCTTGGACAAGAACCAGACGACAGGTATAAGGGTCTAAGGATATGAATCGAAAGAAATGATTAAAAAGGAAATGAGACAGACTAATAGTCCATCGCCCTTGTTATTTCAGCCGTATACTGAGCACCTACAAAGGAAATCATAGAAAATTATGAGGAAGAATTTTTGTTTGGGAGCAGAAATTTCGGCGATAAAGTTGCAATATTCTGTCAGAGACAGCAAAGAGGTAAAAAGAATACTTTGTCGAATTACAAGGGGTTGGACCAAAATACTGAAACCCCATGAGAAACGCGTACTTGAAATTTAAAGTGCCGGCATCTGTAGCAGAGCGGTTCTAGGCGCTTCAGTCCGGAACCGCGCTGCTGCTACGGTCGCAGGTTCGAATCCTTCCTCGGGCATGGATGTGTGTGATGTCCTCAGGTTTAAGTAGATCTAAGTCTAGGGGACTGATCTCAGGTGTTAAGATCATAGTGCTCAGAACCATTTTTGAAAATAAAGGCCGGCCGGGGTGGCCGAGCGGTTCTAGGCACTACAGTCTGGAACCGCGCGACCGTTACGGTCGTAGGTTCGAATCCTGCCTCTGGCATGGATGTGTGTGATGTCCTTGGGTTAGTTAGGTTTAAGTAGTTCTAAGTTCTAGGGGACTGATGACCTTAGAAGTTCAGTCCCATAGTGCTCAGAGCCATTTGAACCATTTGAACCATTTGAAAATAAAGGCTATGCACCTCCACCATCGCAGAATTTAATTCTGTTACTTTGTTTTTTTTCCGAGATGTGGTATTTTCCAGGAAGAGTGGTGTAAGATTCCCTTGAAAACCATACAGGTCTTATTCCGGAAAACACTGTTTTGCATGTCTCGATGGTTTGAAAACGGTCTCAGGTAACTCGAAACTAGTCATGAATTAAGTAAAAAGTGAATCTTGTAGCTTTGGCTGTTACTGTATCGACGACACAGTACCTGTATTCGTGCATTTGGAGACGATTTGAAGGTTTCAAGTGCCAACGGGTTTCCTGCACCTTAACAAATGGTTCAAATGGCTCTAAGCACTATGCGACTTAATTTCTGAGGTCATCAGTCGCCTAGAACTTAGAACTAATTAAACGTAACCTAAGAACATCACACACATCCATTCCCGAGGCAGGATTCGAACCTGCGACCGTAGCGGTCGCTCGGCTCTAGACTGTAGCGCCTAGAACTGCTCGGCCACTCCGGCTGGCCTACACCTTAACAGGCATGGTAATGTTGTTGCTGTGTCCATATTATTGTCCAGTCAGTCTATATCAGTTGATGTTGGGGAATTAGATTAGGAGTGAGACTGGAAGTAATGGAGAAGTTTTGCTACCCGAGCCCCTAAAATAACTGACAACAAAGTAAACTGAATACGAAAAAATTGAAATTTGTGGTAAGGTCTTATAGGACCAAACTACGGCTACCCCGCGGGCCAAACTGAATATGAAATGCAAGCTGTCTATATGAGCTATAGTTGAAAGAAAGTGGCATATACCATTAAAACTTCACCATTGTATCTGTGATCCCCGTAGCGGCGAACTACTGTACAGTTGCGCGAAAATTTCAATGTGAGCTGGGCTTGCAGACATAAAAGCAAAGAAAAAATTAATTGCATAATTTTTTCGAGATGATTATTAAAACTTAATAAGACGCCTCGATCTCTGTTGTTGTTTCGCGGTTCTGTACGAATTCAACAGCTTCCTGAGCTCATCATATTCGAAGGAAACGTAATTTTTGAGCAATACAAAGTGAATACGTGCAATGAGGAATCCCTAAGTCACCAACAGTGGAACATTCTCCTCAGATGCAAGTGGTGTAACGTAGCAAATCATTACGAGTTGTCATCTTGCATTGAAAGCGTAAGCTGGGAAGGGAGCAGAATTTTGTTTCCCACGCTGGCACAACTGATGCTGGCTACTGGGCCAAGCGAGCCGTGCACTGGCAATCTACATCTACATCTACATCTACATCCATACTCCGCAAGCCACCTGACGGTGTGTGGCGGAGGGTACCTTCAATACCTCTATCGGTTCTCCCTTCTATTCCAGTCTCGTATTGTTCGTGGAAAGAAAGATTGTCGGTATGCCTTTGTGTGGGCTCTAATGTCTCTGATTTTATCCTCGTGGTCTCTTCGCGAGATATACGTAGGAGGGAGCAATATACTGCTTGACTCCTCGGTGAAGGTATGTTCTCGAAACTTCAAACAAAAGCCCGTACCGAGGTACTGAGCGTCTCTCTTGCGGAGTCTTCCACTGGAGTTTATCTATCATCTCCGTAACGCTTTCGCGATTACTAAATGATCCCGTAACGAAGCGCGCTGCTCTCCGTTGGATCTTCTCTATCTCTTCTGTCAACCCTATCTGGTACGGATCCCACACCGGTGAGCAGTATTCAAGCAGTGGGTGAACAAGTGTACTGTAACCCACTTCCTTTGTTTTCGGACTGCATTTCCTTCGGATTCTTCCAATGAATCTCAGTCTGGCATCTGCTTTGCCGACGATTAATTTTATTTGGTCATTCCATTTTAGATCACTCCTAATGCCTACTCCCCGATAGTTTATGGAATTAACTGCTTCCAGTTGCTGACCTGCTATATTGTAGCTAAATGATAAAGGATCTTTCTTTCTATGTATTCGCAGCACATTACACTTGTCTACATTGAGATTCAGTTGCATTCCCTGCACCATGCGTCAATTCGTTGCAGATCCTCCTGCATTCCAGTACAATTTTCCATTGTTACAACCTCTCGATATACTACAGCATCATCCTCAAAAAGCCTCAGTGAACTTCTGATGTTATCCACAAGGTCATTTATATATATTGTGAATGGCAACGGTCCTACGACACTCCCCTGCGGCACACCTGAAATCACTCTTACTTCGGAACACTTCTCTCCATTGAGAATGACATGCTGCGTTCTGTTATCTAGGAACTCTTCAATCCAATCACACAATTGGTCTGGTAGTCCATATGCTCTTAATTTGTTCATTAAACGACTGTGGGGAACTGTATCAAACACCTTGCGGAAGTCAAGAAACACGGCATCTACCTGGGAACCCGTGTCTATGGCCCTCTGAGTCTCGTGAACGAATAGCGCAAGCTGGGTTTCACATACGTTGGATGTATTGAAGTAGTACTATTAAATATTAATCGATCTTTTTCATACTTAGTATACCAAATTCTGTGGGTAAACAACCATACAATTGCAACCAAAAATCAATAACTTCAATACTTTTGGGGATATAAATTTTTGCTTAAAATAGATAATAACCGTGCTGCCTTTGTGAAACTAAGTGGGAATTGTAATGTATTCATCTAGTATCAATTGAAACTACAACCAAGAGAACAGGTTCATAAAATCTAATTTTCTGGAAGATTTTTTAAATTCATTACAATAGATTTCCGACTTAATTAAAAGTACTTTATGAAAATTATTATTTCAACGTGTTTTGGTTGTATGAGTGTTTTGGGAAGACTGAGAGAGCGTATGGGGGACATACGTAAAGTGAGAATGTGATATTTTATTAAACCTATGGAAACGTATGTGTGAGGAAGTTGTTGTGCAATAGGGGAATCTGGGACGTGTGTCCGAGTGAGCTTGATATTGTAAAAGGCAGCCAGAAGGGGCGCTGAGAATTAAATTTATTAGTAACTTTTTTTGCTGAAAGGAGCCGTATCTTGATTACACTAAATTTTATTCAGTTTAAGAATTATGAGATTCCTGCTTTAAATTACTTGTGGTAATGTGATTATTTGACATTAGGTATACCGCGTGAATGGAAGTGCTGAAGATGGTCTGAGTGGCTGATTTACTAGCCAATAGGAATTCGGCATTTCCTGTGCGTTTGAGTAGGGCTTTGTGCCTCAGATGTATGAGTCGATATATTCGCTCGGAGCCGTCTTTTGCTAAACACCTATGTTGAACCGCGCTGATCAAATTTGTTCCGAAATGAAGAAATCCGCGCGTTAGATCGGTTCTTGTGTCGTTGACGAAGAGCGACTAGAGTGTTGAGTATTTTCTGAAAGTTTGAGATTTGTGAGTGGTTTATTTTAGGAGATATTCGCGTGTGAATATTTCATATCGTACATAAACACCGCGTGGCGTGTTTCGTACAAATTACGAGACATTATGGCAAGTACTTCTTTACAAGAAGCCTACTGAACGACTGAATGTGTTAACTCGCAAGTAGTCGAGGGTCAGTGACTGTTTCGGACGTTCAGAATACTTGTCGCACTAAATATCTTCTGGCTGCTTTCGGGTGTGAACTTTTGTAACAGAAATAGTCGCTAATATTGCATAATTAATGTCGGGATGTTAAATATGGACTTGATAGCCTTTTTCCGTGTCGTAATGACAACAAAGGAAATTTTAGACTTTTTTTTTTTTTTTTTCAAACGAGTCATGAAAGAATACCGAACGCTCGGTAGTTTAGCTAACTTTAAGCTACTGGCCAGGGACTAGAGTTATGTGGCCTTTGCGTGGTAGGTATTTAGTCGAATTTTCGTCAACGCAGCTTTTGTCGGTTAAACAAGTATCCATCATCGCAGAATGAAGGGGCAGACAACGTGAAAACCCTCCAGGTAGGTGGACATACGATAGTGAGAAACCAACCCGCCACGCCGAAAGGGGGTCTGTTTGCCGGCCGTTGTGGCCGAGCGGTTCTAGGCGCTTCAGTCCGGAACCGCGCTGCTGCTACGGCCGCAGGTTCGAATCCTGTCTCGGACATGGTTGTGTGTTAAGTCCTTAGTTAGGTATAATTAGTTCTAAGTGTAGGGGACTGATGACCTCAGATGTTAAGTCCCATAGTGCTCAGAGCCATTTTAACACTTTTCTGTGGTCTGTTTCCCTTTCAATACGAAAGTATTCATATCATCTGCCCCACATATTCGTTCACTTCATCATGAAACCTTTCCTGGCGAGACAACCCTAAAATTTTCTCTCAACCTTCGTAAAAGGTGTTCGTACCGTGTCGGACGTAATCTCCGCTGATTGCTTATTCATTAAAAGCATATTAGCTCCGGATGCGAAATTGCTGATTCGATATTGTTTCTATACGGAAGCAATCGCGTAATACGACGTTGCGTTCCTTCCGGGCGAAACCGCGTTTATGCAATCTGAGCTCCATCAAAAAACCATCACCCAAAATTGCGCACCGGAAGAATATACGCGGTGGTGGGAGCACAGTACCCGCAGTCCTTCGCTCCAGAGAGGAATTTAGAGCCGTTTTATTTCGCTTTCCGAAACTTCACGATGATTCCGAGCAGAAGTACCTATCCACTTTCGGTTACAGTAAAACGTAGACATCAGCTCATTTCAGACCTATGCATTTACTATACTAATACGTATCACAATAGACTCGGTAATAGTGAATTGCTTTTGTAGCACAGATTCACTTTCTGTAGCGACAGCTATTAAACACATGAAATATATTTTATGCACTCCTGTATACGATTATACGTATGTACTTCCCAAGCGTATAGCGTGGAAGGTAGCTTGTACTAGAATTACCTATTTTCTGTCTTCCCAGTAATAAACAGGAGAATGGAAAATGAAAGTGACGAACTGTTAGGTGGTCAGTCTGGCTTTAGGAAAGGCGTGAGGGAGACAGTTCCGAAGTTTCACTTGACGATGGAACCAAGAATTGAGAAAAATCAAGACACGTTGATAAAATTGAAACTTAGATTTGAAAACATTGTGGAAGCATTCGGCAGAGTAGGACGATCGAAAGACAAAAGCGTTCATCTTCGGGAGAGTGTTGTATCAGAAGGGTGATATATCTAACAACACGAGACGTTTTTTGCCGGAACTTCCGTCTAGCGCGTTGATGAAGGAACGCACACAAGAGATCATGATAAGTAGTTTCCGGTATTTTCTACACTTGTTATTGTGAGAGATTCGATTCATTTTACGTGCTGCATAATACATTACAGCTATTGTTAATTCTTCAGGTAGAGAATGTTCTAATGTGTACAATGCTGTACATATTTGGAACTGTTTATATAACTTATGGATAGTTTAGCCATATTTCGTCAGTCGTGCATCATCTTACACCCTGAATCAGGAATAGAGCTTTTACTGTGGAACACGTGTTACTTGCAAATTAAAATGAACTGCGTTTATTTAAACTATTAGCGATTTCACTTGTCTTGAACACGGGAATTTGTGTTGGTTTCCAGTAGCTTCCATTTCAAAATGTATTTAACATGTAACTACTATTTATAATACTTCAACATACTTTGATTTAACTTGCTGATTATATTGATGTGTTTGTCTGGAATGTGGCACTCTACGGAGCCGAAACATGGACCCTGAGAAGAGAGGATGAAAAAAAAAGGAAAATAACTAGAAGCATTTGAGATGTAGACGTGGAGGACAAAGGAGACGAAGGGCTAGAAGTAACGAAAGAGTGGAGGAGGAAATTTGTGTCTAACGTCCCGTCGATAACGCGGTCATTAGAGGCGGAGCGCAAGGTCGGATTAGGGAAGGATGGGGAAGGAAATCGGCCGTGCCCTTTCAAAGGAACCATCCCGGCATTTGCCTGAGACGATGTAGGGAAATCAGGTAAAACCTAAATCAGGATGGCGGGAGACGCGTTTGAACCGCCGTCCTCGCGTGTGCTAAAACGAAAGAGTGTTGGGTAGGGTTCGTGAGCGGACAAGACTGCTGCAGGTTATGAAAGAAAATAAGAAGAACTAGATGGGACATCCGTTGAGACGGCAGTGTTTTTGCTTTGGAAGGTCTAGCTCATGGGAGAAGGAAGGAGGAGATACAAGATGATAGACGATGCAAAGGGAAGATCGAATAACGCGGGCATGAAGAGGGTGTCAGAAGACAGAAGAGCATGTGAAAACATGCCTTTGGGCAGAACACTGATGATGATGATGATGATGATGATGATGATGAGAGTACGAGTGTAACAGACACAGGGCTCAGTACAGTGTTGACAATATTTTCTCTACTACGACGCTTTTAACTTTATATTGAATGTACTGGGAAATGAGGTAGCTAATCCGTCCGTATCGAATTTTCAGGGAAATGTGGTATCAGAGCGGTAGAACCCGAAGAGTGGAGCGTTGGAAGAAAGTCATTTGGTCGGATGAAACTTGTTTCAGATCGTTACCAACATCTACATCTACATCTACATTTATACTCCGTAAGCCACCCAACGGTGCGTGGCGGAGGACACTTTATGTGCCACTGTCATTACCTCCCTTTCCGGTTCCAGTCGCGTATGGTTCGCGGGAAGAACGACTGCCAAAAAGCCTCCGTGCGCGCTCGATTCTCTCTAATTTTACATTCGTGATCTCCTCGGGAGGTATAAGTAGGGGGAATTAATATATTCGATACCTCATCCAGAAAGGCACCCTCTCGAAACCTGGACAGCAAGCTACACCGCGATGCAGAGCGCCTCTCTTGCAGAGTCTGCCACTTGAGTTTGCTATCCATCTCCGTAACGCTATCACGGTTACCAAATAACCCTGTGACGAAACGCGCCGCTCTTCTTTGGATCTTCTCTATCTCCTCCGTCAACCCGACCTGGTACGGATCCCACACTGATGAGCAATACTCAAGTATAGGTCGAACGAGTGTTTTGTAAGCCACCTCATTTGTTGATGGATTACATTTTCTAAGGACTCTCCCAATGAATCTCAACCTGGTACCCGCCTTACCAACAATTAATTTTATATGATCATTCCACTTCAAATCGTTCCGCACGCATACTCCCAGATATTTTACGGAAGTAACTGCTACCAGTGTTTGTTCCGCTATCATATAATCATACAATAAAGGATCCTTCTTTCTATGTATTCGCAATACGTTACATTTGCCTATGTTAAGGGTCAGTTACAACTCCCTACACCAAGTGCCTATCCGCTGCAGATCTTCCTGCATTTCGCTGCAATTTTCTAATGCTGCAGCTTCCCTGTATACTACAGCATCATTCGCGAAAAGCCGCACGGAACTTCCGACACTATCTACTAGGTCATTTATATTTATTGTGAAAAGCAATGGTCCCGTAACACTCCTCTGTGGCACGCCAGAGGATACTTTAACGTCTGTAGACGTCTCTCCATTGATAACAACATGCTGTGTTCTCTTTGCTAAAAACTCTTCAAACCAGCCACACAGCTGGTCTGATAGTCCGTAGGCTCTTACTTTGTTTATCAGGCGACAGTGCGGAACTGTATCGAAAGCCTTCCAGAAGTCAAGGAAACTCGTTACCTGGGAGCCTGTATCTAATATTTTCTCGGTCTCATGAACAGATAAAGCGAGATGGGTCTCACACGATCGGTGTTTCCGGAATCCATGTTGGTTCCTACAGAGTAGATTCTGGGTTTCCAGAAACGACATGATACGTGAGCGCCGGCCGCTGGTGGCCGAGCGGTTCTAGGCGCTTCAGTCTGGAACCGCGCGACCGCTACGGTCGCAGGTTCGAATCCTGCCTCGGGCATGGATGTGTGTGATGTCCTTAGGTTAGTTAGGTTTAAGCAGTTCTAAGTTCTAGGGGACTGATGACCTGAGATGTTAAGTCCCATAGTGCTCAGAGCCATTTGAACCATTTTGATACGTGAGCAAAAATCATTTTCTAAAATTCTACAAGAGATCGATATCAGAGATATAGGCCTATAGTTTTGCGCATCTGCTCAACGACCCTTCTTGAAGACTGGGACTACCTGTGTTCTTTTCCAATCATTTGGAACCTTGCGTTCCTCTAGAGACTTGTGGTACACGGCTGTCTGTTAGAAGGGGGGCAAGTTCTTCTAGCCCAGTTAACGTCCCAAGAGTGAAACAGGGGCCCGGGAGGCGGGGGCGGGGACGGGGGGGGGGGGGGGGATTGCGAGGTCTGTTCAAACAAATTTCGGACCTTCGTTAATATGATTTTTATAGGCTTACCTTTTCCTTATTTTGTATGACCATGTTGTACCTTGGAACACGTTCTCAAGTTTGGAGAAGCCCTAATTTTCTGTAGTAATTATCGTAATTTAAAGAAAAACAATGCAGCACTTAAAAAGTGAAAGCCATCGTTTCAAAATGGAATAAGGAAATATATCATTCTTCTCTTATGGATACCGTAGGGGTTATTGTTATTGTGATCTTCAGTCCAGAGACTGGTTTGATGCAGCTCTCCATGGTACTCAATTCTGTGCAAGCTTCTTCATCTCCCAGTACCTACTGCACCCTATATCCTTCTGAATCTGTTAGGTGTATTCATCTCTTGGTCTCCCTCTACAATTTTTACCGTCCACGCTGCCCTCCAGTACTAAATTGGTGATCCCTTGATGCCTCAGAATATGCCCTACCAACCGATCCCTTCTTCTAGTCAAGTTGTGCCACAAATTTCTCTTCTCTCCAATTCTATTCAATAACTCCTCATTAGTTATGTGATCTACCCATCTAATCTTCAGCATTCTTCTGTAGCACCACATTTCGAAAGCTTCTATTCTCTTCTTGTCTTAACTATTTATCGTCCACGTTTCACTTCCATGCGTGGCTACACTCCATGGAAATACTTTTATAAACGACTTCCTGACACTTAAATCTATACTCGATGTTAACAAATTTATCTTCTTCAGAAACGCTTTCCTTGCCATTGCCAGTGTACATTTTATATCCTCTTTACTTCGACCATCATCAGTTATTTTGCTCCCCAAATAGCAAAACTCCTTTACTATTTTAAGTGTCTCATTTCCTAATCTAAGTCCCTCAGCATCACCCGACTTAATTCGACTACATTCCATTATCCTCGTTTCGCTTTTGTTCATGTTCATCTTATATCTTCGTTTCAAGACACTGTCCATTCCATTCAACTGCTGTTCCAGGTCCTTTGCTGTCTCTGATAGAATTACAATGTCATCGGTGAACCTCAACGTTTTTATTTCTTCTTCGTGGATTTTAATACCTACTCCGAATTTTTATTTTGTTGCCTTTATTGCTTGCTCAATATACAGATTGAATAACATAGGGATAGGCTACATCCCTGTGTCTCTACAACAACATGTAGAAAAGTAGATTAAGGTACAGGCTTTCAAGTAAAAATAAAATTATTGAGATATCTTAATTTCAAAATGGTACTTACTTAAAAAACACGCCTCGTTCCATACAACAGACGGGTATTGCCAGAGTAATGCACTTTAGTACCTGCACATTACGGTGTTTTGGTTCAAAATGGCTCTGAGCACTATGGGACTGAACTGCTGAGGTCATTAGTCCCCTAGAACTTAGAACTAGTTAAACCTAACTAACCTAAGGACATCACACACATCCATGCCCGAGGCAGGATTCGAACCTGCGACCGTAGCGGTCTCGCGGTTCCAGACTGCAGCGCCAGAACCGCGCGGCCACTTCGGCCGGCATTACGGTGTTTTGATGGCCCACTAAAGGGGTACAAAGATTGAAGTAAATCTAAGTAAATCTGTGGTCCCAGCGTGTGAGGGGGGGGGGGGGGGGGGAGGAAGGGGCACCTCTCGACACGCAGCCACTCAGAGCCGGGATTTTCCCACCAACGGCCCAGAACAAAATCCTCTTACCATAAATTGAAGGAGACTTTTAATTTAAGCACAGCCGCATTAAACACTGTCCGGGCCATGTTAATGAGAAAACCGGCGGAGTCTGCTAGCGCTGTTTAAAGTAAGCCCGAGTGTCGTCAAATGCGCCCCCTGCGGGTCTTCCAGCTCCACACGACGAGAGGCGTCGTCGTATTGTGTCGTGAGTGCTGGCGAAGAATGCTCTGGTCGTTTATTGCGCACTAACCACTGCGTGTGCTTCATTTCAAACAACAATAACACTTGTGATGGGCAGTTAAACTGCTCAGGCCAAAAAAATAGACATAATACATTAAGGAAATTTTAAGGAAATGTATGGTCAATAAAATAGCAGGAATGGACATTTTCTGACGACAGTGTTAAGTTCAAAAGCATTGTAAGGTGGAAGCAGTGAGAGAACAGATGTAAAATTCTCTGTTGTTCTTGTTGTGGTCTTCAGTCCTGAGACTGGTTTGATACAGCACTCCATGCTACTCTATCCTGTGCAAGCTTCTTCATCTCCCAGTACCTACTGCAACCTACATCCTTCTGAATCTGCTTAGTGTATTCATCTCTTGGTCTCCCTCTACGATTTTTACCCTCCACGCTGCCCTCCAATACTAAATTTGTGATCCCTTGATGCCTCAAAACATGTCCTACCAACCGATCCCTTCTTCTAGTCAAGTTGTGCCACAAACTTCTCTTCTCCCCAATCCTATTCAATACCTCCTCATTAGTTACGTGATCTACCCACCTTATCTTCAGCATTCTTCTGTAGTACCACATTTCAAAAGCTTCTATTCTCTTCTTGTCCAAACTGGTTATCGTCCATGTTTCACTTCCATACATGGCTACACTCCATACAAATACTTTCAGAAACGACTTCCTGACACTTAAATCTATACTCGATGTTAACAAATTTCTCTTCTTCAGAAACAATTTCCTTGCCATTGCCAGTCTACATTTTATATCCTCTCTACTTCGACCATCATCAGTTATTTTGCTCCCTAAATAGCAAAACTCCTTTACTACTTTAAGTGTCTCATTTCCTAATCTAATCCCCTCAGCATCACCCGATTTAATTTGACTACATTCCATTATCCTCGTATTGCTTTTGTTGATGTTCATCTTATATCCTCCTTTCAAGATACTGTCCATTCCGTTCAACTGCTCTTCCAAGTCCTTTGCTGTCTCTGACAGAATTACAATGTCATCGGCGAACCTCAATGTTTTTATTTCTTCTCAATGAATTTTAATACCTACTCCGAATTTTTCTTTTGTTTCCTTTACTGCTTGCTCAATATACAGATTGAATAACATCGGGGAGAGGCTACAACCCTGTCTCACTCCTTTCCCAACCACTGCTTCCCTTTCATGCCCCTCGACTCTTATAACTGCCATCTGGTTTCTGTACAAAATTATGATCGGTTAAAAAAAAAAGGAAGAATTCACTGTTTGAGAAAAAAATGCGTAGTACCCAGAAGACATGGTCGGACGGCAATGTAACTCCACGCATGCAGAAACCATCAGCGGGTACGTAAATAATTGGAGTAGAAATTCTGGTGACAAATAAATTGGCCACAAGGAAGCCTCACTGGTGTTAGTCTGTACTGCTCTTACCAGTCCTGGTAGGGCATATAAGAGGCGCGGGCAGCTCCAGATGCTGAGTGAGTCACTTTCAAGGAAAATATATGTAACAGTGTGATACAGGATTATCAAGACCTGACAGATTTTCTTAGAGGCATCATTTTTCCTTTTTTTTTTTTTACTGTTTTGATGCGACCCAATACGAATAACTCTCCTGTGCTAGCCTCCTCACCTCAGCCGGTGGCCGAGCGGTTCTAGGCGCTTCAATCCGGAATCGCACGACTGCTACGGTCGCAGGTTCCAATCCTGTCTCGGGCATGGATGTGTTTCATGTCCTTAGGTTAGTTAGGTTTAAGTAGTTCTAAGTTCTAGGGGACTGATGACCTCAGATGTTAAGTGCCATAGTGCTCAGAGCTTTTGAACCATTTGAACCTCTTCACCTCAGAGAAGCACTTGCAACCTACATCCTCAAATATTTGGTCGATGTATTTCACTCTCCGTCTTCCCCTACAGTTCTTACCCTATACAGTTCCCTTAGTACCATGGAAACTATTCCCTGAAGTATTAACAGGTGTGATATTATCCTGTCTCTTATTCTTATGAGTCTTTTTCATATATTCCTTCCCTTGCAGATTCTGCTGAGAACCTCCTCATTCCTTACATTGTCAGTCCATCTGATTTGCAACATTTTTCTGTAGCACCGCACATCAAATAATTCGATTCTCTTCTGCTACTGTATTCTCGCATTCCATGCTTGACTACCGTACAATGCTGTCCTCCAAACTTACATTCTCAAAAATGTCTTCCTCAAATTAAGGCCTATGTTTGATACTAGTTGACTTTTCTTGATCTGGAGTGCCACTTATGCTAGTACTAGTCTGCTTTTTACACATTAAACATTACGTCCATTGCCCGCCGCGACGTAGGATGCCGGCTGGTGGCGTTGTAGGCACGTGACGCGGTAACAAAAGTACTTACGCGGAGCAGACACGGAAGGGGATCACCCAGACGGAGGTATGGGCTGCAAATGGGGAAATCAGCTGAGATAAGCGACTGCTATACTCATCTCAGCAGGAGTCCTTGTCTTCCTCCCATTTCATTTCACTGACCCCTAATACTGTGTATCTAGATTGAGCCTTAGCATTTCCGATTTCCTAGCTTCCATGCCACATTCAAACTTCTGCCTTACACTCTCTTTAGTCTGAGCAATTCGTTGTTGATCTTCCAGTCTTATTTTTTTCTCCTGGTTCTTGTACATTTTGCATGTAATTCGTCTTTCACTATAGCCTTTCTCTGGAACACTTTTTCGACGTCGACATATCCTGTGAATATGTCTTGGTTATTCTTTACTCTTGCTTCCATTAACAACCGTAACGTCAAAATTGGGGCTCCGGTTCATTTGCCTCTCCAGAAGCCAAACTGATCGTTTGCGTTGATGCATGCCTGTATTCGTCGTGGAATACTATCCACAAGTTCATCAAGACACTGTTGGTCCAGATTGTCCCACTCCTCAACGGCGATTCGGCGTTGATCCCTCAGAGTTGTTGGTGGGACACGTCGTCCATAAACTTCCCTTTTCAATCTATGCCAGGCATGTTCGATAGGGTTCATGTCTAGAGTACATGCTGGCCACTGTAGTCGAGCGATTTCGTTATCCTCAAGGACGTCAGTAACAAGGTGTGCTCGATGGGGGCCCGAATTGTCGTCCATGAAGACGAATGCCTCGCCAATATGCTGCCGATATGGTTGCACTATCGGTAGGAGGATGGGATTCACGTGTCGCACAGCCGCTACGGCGCCTTCCAAGACCACCAGCGGCGTACGTCGGCCGCACATAATGCCACCCCAAAACAGCAAGGAACCTCCACCTTGCTGCACTCGCTCGGCAGTGTGTCTAATGAGCTCAGCCTGACCAGGTTGCCTCCGAACACGCCTCCGACGATTGTATGGTTGAAGGCATATGCGACACTCATCATGGAAGAGAACGTGGTGCCAATCCTGCGCGGCCCACTCGGCATGTTGTTGGGCCCATCTGTACCGCGCTGCATGGTGTGGTTGCTCCATGGCCGTCGGGAGTGAAGTTGCGCATCGTGAAACCTTTTGCGGACAGTTTGAGTCGTAACACGACGTCCTGTGGCTGCACGAGAAGCATTATTCAAGATGGTGACGTTGCTATCAGGGTTCCTCCGAGCCATAATCCGTAGGTAGCGGTCATCCACTGCAGTAGTATCCCTTGGGCGGCCTGAGCGGACGCATGTCATCGACAGTTCCTGTCTCTCTGTATCTCCTCCATGTCCGAACAATATCGCTTTGGTTCACTCCGAGACGCCTGGCCATTCCCTTCCTGGCTCAAAGTAACACTGCGCACACGATCCAATCGCGGTATTGATCGTCTAGGCATGGTTGAACTACAGACAACACGAGCCGTGTACCTCCTTTCTGGTGGCATGACTGGAACTCATCGGCTGTCGCACCCCCTCCGTCTAATAGGCGATTCTCATGCATGCTTGTTTACATCTTTGGGCGGGTTTAGTAACATCTCTGAACAATGAAAGGTTGGTTGTTTTGGGGAAGGAGACCAGACAGCGAGGTCATCGGTCTCATCGGATTAGGGAAGGATGGGGAAGGAAGTCGGCCGTGCCCTTTGAAAGGAACCATCCCGGCATTTGCCTGGAGCGATTTAGGGAAATCACGGAAAACCTAAATCGGGATGGCCGGACGCGGGATTGAACCGTCGTCCTCCCGAATGCGAGTCCAGTGTCTAACCACTGCGCCACCTCGCTCGGTGAACAATGAAAGGGACTGTGTCTGTGATACAATATCGACAGTCAACGTCTGTCTTCAGGAGTCATGGAAACTGGGGTGATACAAAACTTTTATTGACGTGTGTATTTCAAGAGGTGAAGTGAATGGGAGAAATATAATTAGTATCATGCTCTCTTCATGAAATGTTTATACACAGCGATAAAAATGTTTTCAGGAAGCAAAGTTAAAAACACTTGATAAACACTCGAAGAACTCGGAACGCGACAAAAGACCCACCCATCATTAAAAGCGGAGCACCGTGGACGTTCACAGAAACTGGTTCAAAAATGGTTCAAATGGCTCTGAGCACTACTGAAGTTAACATCGGAGGTCATCAGTCTCCTAGAACTCAGAACTACTTAAACCTAACCTAAGGACATCACACATATCCATGCCCGGGGCAGGATTCGAACCTGCGACCGTTGCGGTCAAACCTTTCCAGACTGAAGCGCCTAGAACCGCACGGCCACTCCGACCGGCCACAGAAACTGGAAAAGGACCGGTCCTGGCAAGGCAGGCTGTAGATAAAAAAAAGAGCAGGTATGGAGAGAGACTGGAAGCTGGTGGTGATGAGGAATTATGAGCGGTGAGAGGTGGCGACGAGACATGGGTGGCTGTGTGGGGCGAGAAGAGATGGGTAGTTGGCATTGGGGTCTGGAGAGTAAAAGGGGTGGTGGCGACGAGGAAGGGGAAGAGGAGGTGGTGTGGTGTGGGAAGAGGAGGAGGAGAGAACCGGGGGGGGGGGGGGGTAGTGGGACGGGCACATGTCGGGGTAGAGTTCATAGTCCAGAAGAGGCAGCCAGTTGAAATTTTTTTCTGACGTGGTGAGTGTGGAGTTGAATGTTAGGTGGGATGGGTAGTTAGAGAAGTGGGCTAGGACTGGAAAGGAGAGGGAACACAATAGAACTGTTGGAGTAGAATGTACGGGTGGTGTAGGATATTCAGAGGTTTTTTTTTCTATCAAAAACAGTCTTGATCACAACTTATTTATTATAATAAAAATAAAAAATAAATAAAAAAAATAAAAAAGTAATAAATAAAATGTGATCAAGACTGTTTTTAATAGTAAATATTTGTAACACATTGATCACTGTTCACTCCCACAATATATTCAAAAGTAATATTGAGAGGTGTTGAATGTGAGTGAGGAGAGGTGGGAATTTGATGAGTGAGCAAAGGATCCTCGTGAGGGAAGGTAAGCGGATGCGCAAAGCGAGGCGGGGAGCATGGTGGTCGAGGACCTGGACGGACTTATAGAAATTAAGGGAGGCAGATAACCATCCAACATTTGCTTAGCAGAGGATGGGGTGCATCAGGGATTTTTACGAGTGAAGGACGTTGGAGGAGTGTAGTCTCCAAGTTAGGCCAGAGAGTAGCTTTAGTAGTTTTAGCTTACTATGGCCTTTCTATTGGGTGATTGATAGGTAAGTTGACACATTAGTTGCTGGTCGAAGGTTACACAAATATATTTTATGTGTTAGTAAGCTGGATTGGATGGTCGTAACTAGTGACATAGAGGTCGTGAAGGTGTAAGGTGCGGGTGATGCGACCTATAATTACCACCTGAGTTTTGTAAGGTGTTAATCTGAAGGAGCCATTGGTTACACCACGAGGATAACTGACTGAGGTGGATTTGGAGGGATCGTTGGGATTTATGGAGCGTAGGATAGAGGGCGATGGAAGCGGTGTCATCAGCATATGGGAGACAGCGGTTGGAACATATCGGCACTTTATGCGAGGTAAAGAGAGGGGAGAGACAGAAATTTGAGGCACTTCTGCAGTCTATTGGAAGGCACGGGAATTGATGTTGGAGAGAAAGTATGCAGTAAGGACCGTCTGTGGTGTGTGTGCGGGCTTAAATATCCTGTTTGCGCACTATTTTCGATCGTGTGCGGAATAAACTAGTCCGTGTACGTCGCGACCATTAGCGGCGCCTCTGACGCGTCCTGGCGGACTCTGCATGGCGGCCGAAAGGCTGGCCCCTACTGAGTCCGGAACCCGCCTGACGTATCTGTTGTGCAGGTGGCCGGCAGCGTAGGCGCTTGGCGCAGATACACCTATTACCTCTCAACTTATTCCAAGAAGTTCCGTTATTGCAGCCAGATAGCGTCGACTTCTTGCCACGATATTTCGGCTGACAACCATTCAGGCATCTTCATGTTAGTGATTTGAACTCGAGATTGCTAATTCATATCGCTACGATTATACTAATAAATTGGTGCAAAGACGTACGCCGCTATATGAGCGACCTCGGTCGAGTTTCGCGCCCTCTTCGAATATTGCTCCATCTGTGGCGAAGAGGTACATAAGTAATGGTGAAACTGCATGTGCCGTCTCTGTCGGAATGATCACTCGCGAATTCAGGTGTCAGAACCAATAAAATTAAATTTCGCTACATTTTTCATTGGTCATAAAACGCTTTCTTTTCGAAGAAATTACAGAAATCGCTTGACCCCAGGCTTCATTCAGTGGCAAGTCGCCATCACCATTAATAAGATCTTGCATTAAATGTATTTCCAACGATTCCTTAACAACATAGTCATTCCAAGCTAATATAGTCCTTATAGTCTTATGGCTGGAGATAGAATGCCCACCTAGGGCTCGCTTGCGAAAGGCCAGTGTGGTGATCATGTCCTACGCGTCTTTGAAGTATTGACCAATGTAAGGTATTCTGTACGTTACAGCCATCTACAGTCCCGGACCGTTCTTTGCCGAACAGAGAACGGCACGTGTCTTGATAGGTGGGTGGAAGATTACTTTGACATGATTTTTTCAAGATTCTGCCTAATTTCGACAAAATATTGCCGACGTACGAGAGGAACGTCCTGGACCTGAACCGCTGTTGCTCATCTTGAGGGTGGTCGCATTTCTTCCTCCTTCAAGCTGTACAGATCTGATATTAAAAGCACCCATTACCTTTGAACACTGACTGTAGGCATTGCAAAACCAGACATAATGTCTGATGGGATGCCGCAATCACTGGTTATAGAATGTTACTTATAATACGTCTTGATTGCAAAAATGTTTATTCACATGCCCGGTTTCGGTTCCTCTAGACAATGATACTAATTTACTATAAAATGTACTATAAAACTGACTGTAGGTGTTCCAGCTCCGTCGCAAGACTGTCTTGTCAGACACAGCATGTATCTGGTGCACTAACGTTCGAAGGATGCCCGTAGTTTGTCATGGCTGGTGGCAGCTAGACGTCTGTAAATGCAGGTCTGAATCTGCGAGCTTACGATAGACGGAATGTCCCAATGATCAGTCGACATTCCGTCTGAGAAAGACGTCCGGAAATAGCAGACAGCAACCATTCTACACTTCCATCGTAAATCTGATATACTCGTGGATGGAATACAGATGCTTCAAGAATCGTGACAGTTCTTCACCGTGGAGCCACACTGCAAGAGTGTCATCCCACTGAACTTAATGACCCGCCATCTGTAGCTAAGCATTGGTCTTATACACTGATCAAACACAACATTATAACCACCCACCAGCTGTCGATATAAAGTCGAAGCGATAGCAGCGTCACCTGGCGAGGAATGACTCCAAATCAGACACACGCACGACGCGTGTGGTATCAGTGAGCGTGCTGTCCTTGTGTAGAATGGGGAAGGGGCACCATCTACACTACTGGCCATTAAAACTGCTACACCAAGAAGAAATGCAGATGATAAACGGGTATTCATTGGACACACATATTCTACTAGAACTGACATGTGATGACATTTTCACGCAAATTGGGTGCATAGTTCGTGAGAAATCAGTACCCAGAACAACCACCTCTGGCCGTAATAACGGCCTTGATACGCCTGGGCATTGAGTCAAACAGAGCTTGGATGGCGTGTACGGGTACAGCTGCCCATGCAGCTTCAACACGATACCTCAGTTCATCAACAGTAGTGAGTTGCGTATTGTGACGAACCAGTTACTCGGCCACCATTGACCAGTCGTTTTCAGTTGGTGAGAGATCTGGAGAATGTGCTGGCCAGGGCAGCAGTCGAACATTTTCTGTACCCAGAAAGGCCCGTACAGGACCTGCAACATGCAGTCGTGCATTATCCTGCTGAAATGTATGGTTTCGCAGGGATCCAATGAAGGGTAGAGCCACCGGTAGTAACACATCTGAAATGTAACGTCCACTGTTCAAAGTGGCGTCAATGCGAACAAGAGGTAAGAGAGACGTGTAACCAATGGCACCCCATACCATCACGCCGGGTGATACGCCAGTATGGCGATGACGAATACACGCTTCCAATGTGCGTTCACCGCGATGTTGCCAAACACGGATGCGACCATCACGATGCTGTAAACAGAACCTGGATTCGTCCGAAAAAATGACGTTTTGCCATTCGTGCACCCAGGTTCGTCGTTGAGTACACTGTCGCAGGCGCTCCTGTCTGTGATGGAGCGCCGACTGTTGTGGCCGTGCGGTTCTAGGCGCTTCAGTCTGGAATCGCGTGACCACTACGGTTGCCGGTTCGAATCCTGCCTCGGGCATGGATGTGTGTGATGTCCTTAGGTTAGTTAGGTTTAAGTAGATCTAAGTTCTAGGGGACTGATGACCACAGATGTTAAGTCCCATAGTGCTCAGAGACATTTGAACCAGTTTTTTGTAATGCAGCGTCAAGCGTAACCGCAGCCATGGTCTCCGAGCTGATAGTCCATGCTGCTGCAAACGTCGTCGAACTGTTCGTGCAGTCGGTTGTTGTCTTGCAAACGTCCCCATCTGGTGACTAGTGATCGAGACGTGGCTGCACGATGCGTTACAGTCATGCGGATAAGATGCCTGTCATCTCGACTGCTAGTGATACGAGGCCGTTGGGATGCAGCAGGGCGCTCCGTTTTACCCTCCTGAACCCACCGATTCCATATTCTGCTAATAGGCTACAATCCGACCTTTATCAAAGTCGGAAACGTGATCGTATGCATTTCTCCTCCTTACACGAGGCATCACAACAATGTTTCACCAGGCAACGCCGGTCAACTGCTGTTTGTGTGTGAGAAATCGGTTGGGAACATTCCTCATGTCAGCACGTTGTAGGTGTCGCCACCGGCGCCAACCTTGTGTGAATTCTCTGAAAAGCTAATCATTTGCATATCACAGCATCGTCTTCCTGTCGGTTAAATTTCGCGTCTATAGTACGTCATCTTCGTGGTGTAGCAATTTTAATGGCTAGTAGTGTATCTTTGACTGAGGGCAGGTTGTAATGGCCCGGAGGCCCGGCGTGAGCATTTCGGACGCTGCACGGTTTATTCGAGGAGTGCTGTGTTGAGTGTCCTCCACAGGGGACGAAAGCAAGGTGACACCAGAGGTCGTGGGGTATCTCGACCACCCGTCATTAGTGATGTCGTAGGCTGGACAGACTGGTAAAACAGTACAGGCGGCGAATTTTGGCGGGACTAACATCAGACTATAACGCTGCGCAGCGTACAAGTGTGTCTGAACACGCAGTGCACCGAACACTCGTAACGATGAGCCTCCGCAGCCGACGACCCACCCAATGTTAACACCACGACATCAGCAACTACGATTGAAACGGCCACGTCACCATCGGCGCTGGATGTTGGCACAGTAAAAATTTTTGTTTATTTATAGACGCAGTCACATTCTTATGACACAGTCATAACCGGTTTCGGCCATGCAATGACCGTCTTGCTGGACAACGCATGAACCTGTGTTCAGTGTATGCCGCCTTTAGAATCTGAAGATGTTCATTCTATGGCCGAAACCGGTTATGACTGTGTCATAAGAATGTGATTGCGTCTACAAATAAACAAAAAATTTTTACTAAATATTCAGTCACGCACTCCATTGGAAAAATGTCGTTTTTTTCCAAAATTGTTGGCACAGTGGCAGAGCGTTGCATGGTCTGACGAATCCCTGTGCCCTCTTCATCGTGCCGATGGGACGACGCGAATCCGTCGTCTTCCAGAGGAACAGTTCCTTGATGCCTGTACTGCGGACGGAGACCAGCTGGCGGCGGCTCCACTATGCTCTGGGGAAAATTCACGTGAGCATCCTTGGGTCCAGTGTAGCTCGCCCAAAGCACCGTGACGGCAAAGTTGTATCGTATAGTGCTTTCAGACCATATACACTCCTTCAAGACGATCATGTTTCCCGACGACAGTGGTATTTTTCAACAAGATAACGCGCCATGTCACAAGGCCAGGAGTGTGATGGAGTTGTTCGAGGAACACAGTGGAGAGTTCCACTTAATGTGCTGGCCTCTCTACGCGCCAGATCTGGGATGTGATTGAACGTAGGGTCAGAGCTCATCGGCCCCCTCGCCGGGATTTACGGGAATTAGGTAATTCGTGTATGAATGTGCAGATGTGATGACAATAGACAACATGACCAACATAATTCACCAGATCTGGAGAACAAAGAAGTTGCCAGAAAGATGGAAGATTGCAATTGTAGTACCAATATATAAAAGGGGGACAAGAGAGATGCAAACAACTACAGAGGAATATCGCTACTAGTGGTCGGATACAAGGTGCTGTCAAAACCATTGCTCAAGAGAGTTGATGAACAGCTAATAAGTACAGTTGGCGACTATCAAGGAAGGGAAGAGGTTGTACAGAACAGATATTTATCCTGAAGCAACTGATAGAACATAGGGCCTTAAAAAACAAAATGTCGGTAATAACCTTCGTGGTCTTCACAAAGGCGTGCGACGCCATCGACAGACTGACTCTTGTTAGGATCCTGAAGAACAGAGGACTTGATGGAACTACACAAGAACTCATACAAGAAATTCTGACAGACGCAAAAGCAAGGATGAGATTCATAGGAGCACTGTCAGAAGAATTTGAGATCAAGACTGGTGTTTAACAGGGGGATGGATTGTCACCATTGTTGTTCAGTATAGTACTGGACGAAGTGATCAGGCAGTGGAGAGCAATAAACGAGGAAATGGGAATACGAAAGATCCGTGTAGGGGTCAAAAAGGACAACAGGGCTCAAGTGGACTGCCTAGCCTTTGCAGACGTCATAGCTATAGTAAGTGAGACTGAAGAAGACGCAAAGCCACAACTTGACAACTTAAGTAAGGTAGCCAGAAGGTGGGACTGAGGATCGCCGATAACAAGACAAAGACATTAAATACCAGTGCAGACTGGGAAACACCGAAGGCACTGTGCAAATCGTGGACAAATTTAAATACCTGGGAGAATTTATAACAGGAAGGAACAGGAGCATGGAGGGAATAACAGAGAGGATAAAGAAGATGCGGTCAGCCTTCTGCATGACGAGAGAGATATACAATAAAAAGAATATATCCACAGAGGCAAAGATAAGCCACTACAAGGCAACAGTGAGGAATGCAGTATTTTATGCTGCTGAGACGATGACACTAGGAAGAAATGGAGCAGAACAACTAGAGAAAGAAGAGAGAAAAATACTGAGAAAAATACTAGGTCCCAAAAGAGGTGGAGAGAGGTGGATCCGAAGACCTAGGGAAGAGTTGTACCGAAACATGAGAACAATATCTGGGGAAATCGGACTCAAAAGGGCAAGGTTTGCTGGATATGTAGTTAGGATGAGTATGGACACAATGTGGGAAACAACAGGGAGGACAAGGGGAAAAGACAGGAACCAAGTGGGTTGTTGAACTTCGGAAGGACTGGTTGGAATTGCGGATCAGGGTCGAAGGAAAGGAAAATTGCAGGAATAAATATACACCGATCAATACGACGGAGATCAAAAAAAGATTAGAGTGTCACCAGTGGAGCCGACAGGAGAAACGGACACTAAAGATCTCGGAAGAAGAGCGGGAGAAAAGAAGAGAAAGAATGAAGAGGTTCTGGGAGAGGAAGAGGAAAATGGAGTCCACGAACGGGCTACCCGTGGTCCTACAGAGGCCGTAATGCAAGAAGAAGAAGAAATGATGCCAACGCCCCTCCCTCCCCCCCCCCCTTCCGAGGTCTCATTGGTTTCATGCCATGACGCGCCGCCGCTGTTGCTCGCCCGCCTATTAGGTTAGCGGCCACATTGTTTTGGCTGATCAATATGACAAGTCTTTTATATGAAACTTCCTGGCAGATTAAAACTGAGTTGGTAGAGCACTTGCCCGCGAAAGACAAAGGTCCCAAGTTCGAGTCTCGGTCCGACACACAGTTTTAATCTGCCAGGAAGTTTCATATCAGCTCACACTCCGCTGTAGAGCGAAAATTTCGTTATAAGTCTTTTACACTCCTGGAAATTGAAATAAGAACACCGTGAATTCATTGTCCCAGGAAGGGGAAACTTTATTGACACATTCCTGGGGTCAGATAAATCACATGATCACACTGACAGAATCACAGGCACATAGACACAGGCAACAGAGCATGCACAATGTCGGCACTAGTACAGTGTATATCCACCTTTCGCAGCAATGCAGGCTGCTATTCTCCCATGGAGACGATCGTAGAGATGCTGGATGTAGTCCTGTGGAACGGCTTGCCATGCCATTTCCACCTGGCGCCTCAGTTGGACCAGCGTTCGTGCTGGACGTGCAGACCGCGTGAGACGACGCTTCATCCAGTCCCAAACATGCTCAATGGGGGACAGATCCGGAGATCTTGCTGGCCAGGGTAGTTGACTTACACCTTCTAGAGCACGTTGGGTGGCACGGGATACATGCGGACGTGCATTGTCCTGTTGGAACAGCAAGTTCCCTTGCCGGTCTAGGAATGGTAGAACGATGGGTTCGATGACGGTTTGGATGTACCGTGCACTATTCAGTGTCCCCTCGACGATCACCAGTGGTGTACGGCCAGTGTAGGAGATCGCTCCCCACACCATGATGCCGGGTGTTGGCCCTGTGTGCCTCGGTCGTATGCAGTCCTGATTGTGGCGCTCACCTGCACGGCGCCAAACACGCATACGACCATCATTGGCACCAAGGCAGAAGCGACTCTCATCGCTGAAGACGACACGTCTCCATTCGTCCCTCCATTCACGCCTGTCGCGACACCACTGGAGGCGGGCTGCACGATGTTGGGGCGTGAGCGGAAGACGGCCTAACGGTGTGCGGGACCGTAGCCCAGCTTCATGGAGACGGTTGCGAATGGTCCTCGCCGATACCCCAGGAGCAACAGTGTCCCTAATTTGCTGGGAAGTGGCGGTGCGGTCCCCTACGGCACTGCGTAGGATCCTACGGTCTTGGCGTGCATCCGTGCGTCGCTGCGGTCCGGTCCCAGGTCGACGGGCACGTGCACCTTCCGCCGACCACTGGCGACAACATCGATGTACTGTGGAGATCTCACGCCCCACGTGTTGAGCAATTCGGCGGTACGTCCACCCGGCCTCCCGCATGCCCACTATATGCCCTCGCTCAAAGTCCGTCAACTGCACATACGGTTCACGTCCACGCTGTCGCGGCATGCTACCAGTGTTAAAGACTGCGATGGAGCTCCGTATGCCACGGCAAACTGGCTGACACTGACGGCGGCGGTGCACAAATGCTGCGCAGCTAGCGCCATTCGACGGCCAACACCGCGGTTCCTGGTGTGTCCGCTGTCCCGTGCGTGTGGTCATTGCTTGTACAGCCCTCTCGCAGTGTCCGGAGCAAGTATGGTGGGTCTGACACACCGGTGTCAATGTGTTCTTTTTTCCATTTCCAGGAGTGTATATATCATTAATTTGTCGATACGAGTTTGGAGGCTAGAGGAAATTTTTAAACGTAAACTTTACCTATTTACATACAGGTATATATTTTTGGAGTATAAATACTATCAGCGGACGTTATGAGTTATTCAGGCGTGCACGACCTTTGTAAACATCGAACCTTGCGTCATAGCGGAATGCGTCAATACTTGTTGTACAAGGCGGTGAGAGCAAACAGCAGTAATTAGCGTGGCCGCAACGGCGACCGCGGGCGGAGCTTCAAAAGAGGCGCCGGTAGGGTCTGCGTGGGCGTAGCGCGGGGGCGGCCATATTTACACGTCATTAATTCCGCTGCCGCCGGTGTCGCGGGGATTCCGCGTCCTGTAATTGCCGCACGCCGCGGGGCGTTTTGTTCAGCGGCAGGGCAAACAGACGCGACAGAGGAGAGTCGTTGCCGAGTTTTCTAGCGCGGGTCGCTTTGATTCACCCGTCTCGGTCAGTTTGTAGAGCACTTTCTGAAAGTTCAATAAAGATTTTTACGTAGAAGATTTCGAAACCATGACGCCTTGTATGGAGATAGTAAATGCCAGTTTGGTTCTTCTACATCTGCATCTACGTGATTACTCTGCTATTCACAATAAAGTACCTGGCAGGAGGTTCAATGAACCACCTTCAATCTGTCTCTCTACCGGTGCGCCGCTCGGGATTAGCCGAGCGGTCTAGAGCGCTGCAGACATGGACTGTGCCGCTGGTCCCGGCGGAGGTTCGAATCCTCCCTCGGGCATGGGTGTGTGTGTGTGTTTGTCCTTAGGATAATTTCGGTTAAGTAGTGTGTAAGCTTAGGGACTGATTACCTTTGCAGTGAAGTTCCATAAGATTTCACACACATTACATGACATCTACCGTTGCACTCTCGAACGGCGCGCGGGAAAAACG